>NC_045435.1:11404078-11552747 GCF_002776525.5 Piliocolobus tephrosceles
AAACGACTATTATCCAAAATAAATGAAGAATTCTTAAAACGTATTTTAAAAACTATAAAAAAAAATGGACCAAATAATTTAAGAAATACCTTACCAAAGAAAATACACAAATGGCAAGTAGGCATATGTAAAGATGTTACATATCCTGTGTCATCAGGGGCATCCAAATTATAACAATGATATACCACTACCCACATATGAGAACGGCCAAAATTCAGGACACCGACAGCACCAAAGCTGGTGATGGCATAGATCAACAAAAATTCTCATTCACTGCTACTCAGAATGCAAAATTACACAACCACTTTGGAAGACAGGCTGGTGGTTTCTTACATAACTCAATATTCTCTTACCATACAACCCTGTAATTGCATTTCTTGGCATTTGCCCTGAGGAGCTGAGAATGTATGTCCATTAAAAAAAAAAAAAAGGGGCACATGGGATTTTAAAGCGGCTGTATTCATAACTACCAAAACTTGGAAGCAACCAAGATGTCTTTCTGTAGGTGAATAGATGAATATCGTGGAATGTACTAAATCATATCAATGAAAAGGCACTGTGGCTCTATTAGTTGCACAATCAAATATCTAAAAAATAAATCAAATAATTCAATGACCCTTAAGACTTGGAAACAGAATTCCTGATTCTCCTCTACACCATGGCTTCTACTGCTCTTTCACTTTTTCTAGTCTCAATAACTAATCATTAAAGCTGTTATGAAAATATATATAAGAATTGTACTCATTCCCTTTCATTGTATCTTGTCAGCAATCCAGTCCAGTTATACTTATTTCCAAAATAGACCCCGCTCTATTTTGCATGATCTTCATTTTCAATTATAGCATTTAGAGTATTGTCTGAATATGTCTCATTCGTTCATCTATTTACTTATTTGTTGTCTGCCTTCTTTCCCAAATAATATATCTTATAAAATTAAGGTCTGTGACTGTCTTGTTAGCATCTATATCTCCAGGGTCTTAAGTGCTCAAAATTATTTGCATTTTATATATATATAATTAAGATATATTCCTTTCTGCAAATAATTTATATATAATTAATATGTAATATTAATTTTATATATGTATATGTATATATAAATTAAGGAGGAAAGAAAGGAGAAGGGGAAAAAAGCACTGAGTTTTATACCTGATTATGACTCAGTTACAAACCTGAGATGACTGAGTAGTCACTGAATCAGACTAAATTTTTGTGAATGTGATTGATAAAAATACTAAACTAAGAAGAATGAGAGTTCAGAATAGAAAACTAAATTAAGGTAGAGAAAAATTGCATTTTTCACATGAGTCTGTGACTAGAAAATAGATAGATGTAACATGATTTCAAATAATTTGGTAAAGAGTGTTATCTCAGGAATATATTCAATGTCTTTAAAACTCAAACCTTTCAAATGTGAGCAAAACCATAAAAATGTTAAAATAAGATTTTAGAATTTTTTTCAAAAACACTACATAGTTACACAAAAGGCAGCACAAGGTTTTCCCAGTACTTGATATCAGAGGGAAAAAGATAACATAAATATCCAGAAATTATATAGTCCTTCATAGTAGAGCATAAATAAGTATATATTTCTGTAATATTCTCAATTACAATATTTCTGTAATACTCTGTAGCATTTCCATAATATAACTCATTACAACTTGAAGATCCAGAGTTCTCTGATGTTATCAACACAGTCTTCTGCCTTTTCAAGTGACCCAAAGTTATGAGTAAAGACTTTATATTTCTTCAATATAAAATATAAATGAAAATAAAAACCTGAATGTGGAACTCACTCTTCAGCTTATGCTGAAGGTAAACAGTTGATGACACATTACAAATATTTTTCTCTTATTAATATTACATAACAAAATTACTAGTGTTCTTTACATATGATTACATCTCAGTTAAAATATTTGCTGAAAATACAAAACAGAAGAGGTTGAATACAAAAATCTAACCATTATAATTACCTTGTGTTACATGAACAAATATATAAGTTAATGCTTTAGAACTGTTGCGAAGAAAATAGTAATATATTAACATATACTCTTGCTTTGAACTTGTGTGCCACTAAAATTTTAAATCCTTTTCAAGTTTTTTTAAAAGTAGTATAAGTCATTATTAAACTATTTAAGAATGAGTTTAATCCTGAATCCAGGTACTTAATTGACTGTATGATATTAATTATATCTTATGTGAATTTATAGCATAATGAAAAGTCACAGTTAAAAATGTCTCCATGATGCAATTGTATACATGATTCTGTCTTTTGGTGTGGTTTCTTATTTACTCACCAATGTCTTGCCTAGAAGGAAAAATTTTAGCTCAAATTATTACATTATTTAATTTGATACATAGATACTTCAATATTGAGTTCTATTTGGGCCCGTAAGAACTTACCTGGTTCTACCCTACCACTGAATAGAGGAACACTTTCTAATATTCAATTTAGATGTCCATCAAGTAGTCTAGACTTTCCTATTTGTTCGAGAAATTCTTTTCCATATTTGGATTTGGCTAATTACTGTGCCAAAATTAGACCTCCTCTAATTTTTAAACATGTGTCCTACTGTAGAACTTCTCATTATTTTTTTGATAAGTTTTCATGGGTTTTCCTTTCTTATAAACATAATATGTATACGATGTCCTGTATGAGATTTCAAGGATCCAAAAGGAGGACAGCACAATCTCACCGTCCTCTTAAAATCTAGCCTGGGAACCAGTGCAGTGTCATTTCTTCTACATTGCGTATCCAGGCAAGTAAAAGGACAGACTACCTTTACTTCTACATGTGTCAAGCTCCATGTGTGTAAAAGAAGAAAATGAATTGATAATTACCATCTTTTTATTCTATCAACCACATTCTATTTTGCATTAAATTTTAATAAATCAAGCATGAGTTGATAATTTGGGGAATAACAAAATATTTATTTAATCACAACGACATCAAGAGGGAAAAGAAAATAGAATATCTAGATGGTACAAATAAAAATCAATAAAAGGTGGTGGATATAAATCCCAAATATGTGTCATTACTTTAAATGTAAATGGACTAAAATCTTCCATTATAAAACTAAGGTTTCCAACTGCTAAAATAAGCATATCTGCCTTACAAGATGCACAAATTAAAACAGGAAATATTTAAAAATAAATAATAGAAAAGTATATTTCAGGAAATCACTCTTTGCAGCAAAGCTCATGAAGTAAACCTAATGCACGAACCATTTCAAGAGAACAAGAGAGTGATCACTTGAAGGGAAATAATAAATCAATTAAGAAAATATTATGCATTCAAATTTTCACACATCTTATAACCTCAACACAAGCAAAAAAAAAAAAAAAAAATTAGCTTATTTGGGTTTCTATGTCAAACTACCATGAACTGGGGAGCTGATAAACAGCAGAAACTTATGTTTCACAGTTCTTGAGACTGAGAAGTCCAAGATTAAGACCAATTTAGTGCATGGGGAGAGCCTGCTTTGTGGTTTATAGATGATACCTTCTTACTATGTCCCCAGATAGTGGAAAGGGTCTCTCTCTGGCCTCTTTAATAGCAATGTCAATTTCTGTAGTTTCTTTCTTGCTTTTTGTAGCACAGTTCTTGCAACACAAAACTTAAACACAGTATTATTTAGCATTCGGATGTACATGAACTAGAATATTTATGAGAAATCCGGTTGTGTCAAACGTTTGACATTGTGGTAAACTCAAATATATCAAAATGCACAAAGCACTAGTCTTCCTCCATTACTGCTTAGAAAGATATGACTGTTTTCCATTTACAAAATAGAATCAGGACAAGTTAAATTTTTTAAAAAAATTTGCATGTGAAACACTGTAGTTGTTTATTTATGTTGAAGGGAAATCTCACCAGCTTCTTTTATACACAATTGAGTATAAAATATTGCATGGAAGAAACAAGCAGCTCAATTGAAATTTTAGAAAAAAAATCAAATAGATACCTTCAGGAATAAAAGTTGTTGAGGGTTTTTATGAGGCCGGGAAACTTTATCTCCCAAACCTAACCCACCAGGAAGACTCTGCTCCCATGATCTAAGAACCTCTTGATGATCCCACCTCCTAATATATTTACATTGCAGGTTAGGATGTCAACATATACATTTTGGAAGGACACAAATATTCAGACCACAGCAAAACTAAAATATGAAATATTAACAATCATACCTAAAGAGAATAGAACAAAAATCAGCAAATTTATAGAAGCTCTGAACAATATAATGAAATAAACACACAATTAACAAAACCTATCTATTTGATATATACAACATAACAACTGACAATGGCAAAATACACATTCTATTCATGTTCACATAATCACATAGTGGAAGATAGAGCTCAGTAAATTTGAGGCCTCAAAAACAATCATAGAATGGTCTATGGCAATAGATAAATTAAGCTGGAATGTAATAACATGGTAAATGAACAACAACCAACTTATTGAAAATTAAACAATGTACTCACTAATATCTCAAAATCGAAGAAGAAAACCTAGTGGGAATAATAAAATACTCTGAGTTAAGTAATTAAAAATATATCAAAACTTGTGATAAACCAAAAGGAAAATTTATAGTTGTAATGCATAAGATTAAAAAAGGCATATAGAAGAATCTGCAGTTTCAGCTCAAGAAGTTAACACCCGCTGAACGTAAAGATACAAAAGAAGAAAATAGAAACATATGATAAATAAAAATAAATATAGCCAATTTTGATTTTTTGAAAAGTCTAAAAACATTGGCCAACATTTAGCAGAATTATTAGTTAAAAAGTGAGAGAAATAAAAAATACAAAAGTGAAAAGGAAATGTCACTACATATCAAAAATATATTCTAAATATAATAACATTTGAAAGAAATTTTTCCAATAATTTGAAACTTTAGAAGAAGCGAAACAAATTTTAGAAATGCATATCCCTTAAAAACTGAAAGAAGCAATAAAAAGTTGAAATTTTTAATACTGATTTTAAGAAATGAATTTGTAATTAAAAGAATAACTCCCCAAAATCTCCAGGCCCAGGTGTCTTCCCCTCAATCACTCCTTCCAAACATTTGATATGTATCTTATTTATTCTCTTTTAGAAAATAAGAGTGAAAGTTGTTGAGGGTTTTTGTAAGTCCAGGAAACTTTATCTCCCAAACCCGACATGCACATTAAAGGAATAGAAAAGTACCTTTGAGACCCAGGATCTGGCCTGGGACTGGTGTTGCACTTTCAACAAGGCCTTGGTGTTCCTCCGAGTTTTTATGGCACTTGCCGTGATGCTCTTTTTCATAAATAATTCAGCATCAACATCAGACAAAGACTCTCTGTGAGTTCAGTGAATCAGACAAAAATAAGACCACTCCATATTCATGTGCAAATTTAGAGAAAACAGCAACTATGTACAAATACAATAGTTATCAAATATTTTTATCATCGGTCTAATATAAATTACCGCTGCTGCTTTATCCATGACAGCTTTAGCCTTACATTATTCTTCCCAGCTTCTACATAAGCAATACTGGGATACCCAATCATAGAGTTATCTTCAGCTCCTGATAAAATCCAGTCTAGAACAAAGCACTACTTCCTTGAATCTATGAAAAATTCCCTAATACAAGACAAATTGCTATAATAAATATTCAAAGACTCTCAAATCAAAGCCATTTTATTCCTGTGGTATGCATTCACCCTCATTGCTACAAGACAATAAACCCAACTGTATTCAAACACAGGTGTGTCCTCCATTTTATTTTTTTAGGACATTGATGCATCATAAATATTTGATCTTAGTATTTTGAATGTAGTTGTAAAATGGTGTAAGTGTGTGTGAGATGATATTGGTGAACTAGGGGAAGGAAAATACCAGCAATAGGAAACTGCTAAATGATTTTATGGAGAGAAGTGTGATGATTGCCCTTGACTTTTCATAATTTCATAAAACCTCAACACTTAGATAGAATTCAACTTTTGTGTAGTACTATCTCAAAAATGAAGCAAAGTTCATTTCTTACTGACTGGAACTGACTGTATTTTATTTTTGTCTATTAAATTAATTCTAAGGCTTACTGGAATAACTGAATAGGTCAATTATTTAGCTTAAGCAATTTATAGCAGTCTACTTCTTGAATATCTTATGTATAATCTTATTTTTCGCAAAGTAGCTCTGTCATTGAAAATTATTTGATACACAAAAGAGGTAATTTGAACTGATTTTTTTTTAAAAAGGTATTTATGGTAACAAACTCAAGCCACTTCTCTAATTTCTTCCCACTCTCATATGGGCTTTTAACATTTCAATTATAATTTTGTCCCATGGCTTTCTCTGGATTTTTCCTGTGCTCCAAATACTCTTGTGGGAGATATTCTCATCTTTTTCCCTATTCCACTTAGGTTTCTGCTCAAATGTGAGCTTCTCTGAGATGTCTTTTCTGAGCACCTGACCTACAGTGCCACCACCTCCAGTCACTATCTCCCTAACCATGTATGACCTTCTTTATAGCATTATTATTAGTATATTGTCATATTATATCCTAGCACATCCTAAAAGCTTAATAAATATGAAATAATAAATTAATAAACTAAAAAAAAAAGTTGAAAATATTCACCGTAGATGAAAGCAAGTATCATTATTGTTTCTATCTTCCTGTTAATTCTGAATCTACTGAAAGGTTTTCTAAGTTGGAGTTAGTGGAACAAAAACAAAATAAATTACTTAAACATGGAATCAGATTCTTTTAAATTCTATTCATTGTTTTTCACAGAGGATATGACATATGGTTTTTAGCTGATAGATATGTGCTAACCTGAGGACAAAATACTTTAGAAACAAACTTTAATAATATATTTTTGTTTATCAAACTTCAAAGTTTTACTGATAGCGAGAGGTGGAGCAGCTATTGGAACACAGGTTAATTTCGGTTCAGTAGATGATCTTGAATATTCATTATTGTTTCTATTTACAGTAATCTTTAAGTCTTATAAGTTAATTAACAAAATAGCAACTTGCCACTTTATACTATATCACAAGATAAATTGAAGGAGATGTGCTGTTTACACCTTCCAGATGAAACTAAAATATGATAGATGAAATGTCAGAGCATTATAATAAATGCAAAGGCTAATAGCCTATTAATCCTACTTGATATGTGATGTACCAAATTAAGAAAGATTATTTCTGCACTGCATCTACTTTTAGACTTTCTTCAGAACCCTTGGCAGTCAAAGACAGTAGACTTTAAGTTTTTCTTCCATACTTTATTTAACATAAGAAATTGATACACAGAAGTTCATCATATATATATATGCATCATATATATATGAGAAGATCTTCTTTACTGCTTTGAGACATTTAAAGAATAATTTTTAAAACTTCAACTACTATCATATTTGTCATTATCTATAAATGATTAAATATATTCTACCAAAAGGTATTGCCCTTGCTTTTCTCTGTAGCAGAATGCTCACTCTAATTTGTCATATTAAGTATGCTTATATTTTAAATACTTTTCTATTTTACATCACTTTCCTATGGGTTCCATCAGCACACATCTGCAAATTCCATTATAGAATGGCACATATTAACTATTGTAGAGTATGTATTTAGACATGTACATTGTCATAAGCATGTAACATATAATATAGTACTTATTATTTGATATATAAAATTCAAGATTTCAGAATATTTTGATGTTTAATTTTAATTTTGTAAAAGAAATCCAAGAAACAATTTTTTCCAGGTATTAAGAAAATGGTCAAAGAATGATGAAAATAATTTATATTTAAAATATGTTAGCTGTTACTTCCATTGGATGCATTGAGAATTTATGTTCATTAATCCATCCTAAAACTACAGCATATCTAGTAATATATTAATTCAATATATAATATTTCAAATAATAATTTACTGATACATGTATTTTCTGAGTGTGATGCTCCTGTTACTAACCTAAACATGATTGAATCGGAATTTTTATTATGAAGTAATTTCAGAAATTAGTTACGTTTATCTAATTTGACACTCATTACAAAATGCTGGATGCCTTAGATCATACCATCATAGCAGTTGTGATATCCTGCGCTCCAAAAATCTTTTCTTTTCTGTTTCTCTTTGCCTTTTGATGGTCTCTTGGCTTTGTATGATCTCCTAGGATACACTGAAATTTCTATTATGTTTAAGGTTGTGTAATTCCAATGCATTTTTGTACTCAATCTGGAGTCCTGTAGACAAATATTTTCATTGTTATATGGGCAATGAATGATTTCTGAGGTTTAAACTTCAAAAATCCACACACAAATGTGGTTAGTCATCCAACTGGCTAAATAAAGAAAATTTTTAAGTCTTGAATTCTCAAAACTCTAATCAAGGGGACCTGATTTTAATCTCAAAGAAGTGCAATTACAATGTGATTATAATGCCACATGGGGGAGCTTAATTTATCCTATGAAACTCTGATTCAAAAATTAATGTGTGATTAAAAGACATCATCAGGGTAAATCATAGAAAATGGAAGCCTCAAAAGTCAGAAGTGAACAACTTTCTCAACAAAGTCCAAGATAGAGACACACTGTGTTCTCAGGAAGGGCAGAATTACTTCAGTAAGACCCATAATTGGCTGAGGAGAATATTCCTCCACAGCGGTCATGTCACTTCTTTTTGCTCTAGACTGATGCTTTCTAAGCATTCTTCTAATTATTAATTTGGTTTTCCATAGAGAGTGATGTTAATAAGAGTTGCCAACGGGGATAATATAATCACTGCAATTTGTGAAAAAGTATATTTTTAATTTTATGTGAATGAAATACCAATTATAGTTATATACTTTAGTCTCTTAACATATTTTATTGCTATGTTTTCTCCCAAAGCATAATCAATTCTAAAATATAGACATGTTAATTATACATACAATATAGACATCTAGATTAGAGGATATGATACATACACAAAAACAATGTTGTAGTTGGAGTGAACCCTTATGTCCTAGTAGCGTGCCTTTTTAAATTTTAAGGATGTGCCCTAGATCCAGGGCTGGTTCACTGAACTTTATTCCAGTATTGTGAAAAACTTCAACATGAGTTATGTGTGCAAAGGAAATATAGTATAGAATGAATTTTAAGCACAGTGTCTATACTATGTACTAACAGTTCTTTTGAAAGTATTCACTACATTTGGAATGACCTTGGTGTTTAGAAAAATTAAACAGAATTTCAGAGCAGTACAAACTGTCACCTCTCAATGCAAATCAGACATCTACTCTAATGAATGACTCTTATGCCCATCATACAGTTTCTGTGAATTGCGTATGCTGATGGTCTGCAGGATGTCATTTATATTTCAGGATAAATAATAAAACATCTCTAGTGGCACAGCACTTCCATTATGCTCTCTATTGTAGTCTGCGACCATGTTGAAATTGAATTTCAAGTTTAAAATCTACCCTACCCTATTGCAGTTTTACAACTGAACTTAAATTATTTAAACATTTTTCACCTCTTTAGAGGTGAAAAGACCTAGACCATAGACCAGAGTTTAATTGATAATAATTAGATAAAATATCTGAGAAAAGAAGCAAATTACGATAGCCGAGGGGGGGAGAGGGGGCGGCTATTGGTCCCCACCTCGCGGGGGGTGAGGGCGACCCCCTGCCAGGTGGCTCTCAATAGCCGAGGGGGGGAGAGACCCCCTCGGCTAAAGACCATAGAGCAGAGTTTAATTGATAATAATTAGATAAAATATCTGAGAAAAGAAGCAAATTACGATAGATGAAAAATTGTTCCGATAAAGAAATGAGTGGATTAGTTTATTTTTTACCTATAATATATTCACTAATCTTTCAAAGTATTGGTAAAATTAATTTAAACATTATATTGAATACCACATTTAATTTTGTTCTTTGATGCATAAAAAGTCATTTTTTTCTTCTAATTTTGAGTAATATTTCACCCTTTATTCAATTACACCTAAGAATTTATATGATCCAAATAAACTATACGTGTATTTGAGCAGCAGTATTTCAAGGGGAATATGCCCTCAGTGATGTATTAGGAAGCCTTGTTAACTTATAAGCATGATTCATAGGTTACTGTGCTTAAAAGCAAAGAAAAGTGTGTGAGAAGAAGGAAGTAGAGTGGCTGGATTCTGGATATGTGTTGGTTTTATCAACTGTCAGCACAATTAATTTCTTGACCCTTTTAACTCTCAAGTCTTTGTGAAATGTACCACTGCAACCTGATCACCTTCATTTAATGACTTCAGCATATCAAATTTGGTACTCATAGATTTGTTCTTAATGCTAATTATTATTTTTGTTTTCATGGCTATTATTAATAAACCCTTTATTATATCCCAGGAATGTTGCTAAAAACGTTAAAGGCTTAATGAATTTGATTTTTCACATCAATATAATGAGGCAGATGCTGTCACTATCTACATTTCATCCCTAAGTAAACATAAATTCATGGAGTTTAAGATAAGACAGATAGAAGCAAAGCAGCAACTACCCATGTTCTTTTCTCTGACTTGAAGTCACTATGCACATCTGATTGCTTATTTCACATGCAGACAACTTTTTTAACTTTCAAACTTAATAAATGATAAAAACACATTTTATGTTTTTGACATGTCCCTGCAATTCCTATGGATGATGCTTACAATTCATTGGCCATTTTGAATAGTTACGGATTGGCCATTTTGAATAGTTATGGCTTAAATCGTATACCTCTAAAAGATGTCGAAGTCCTAACCCCAGTAACTATGAATTTGACTTTATTTGGAAATAGAATTTTGCAAATGATCAATTAAGATGGGCCCTAATTCAATATGATTGTGTCTTTTTAAAAAGGGGGGACATTTGGACAAAGGGAGATATGCACACACAGAGAATGCCATATGAACATGAAGACAGATATCAGAGTGATGCATCTATAAGCCAAAGAATGTCAAAGATGCCAGCACACCACCAGAAGCTAACAGAGATGCAAGGAACAGATTCTCACAGACTTCAGAAGGGTCCAACCTTTTTTACACCTTGACATTTCTAGCCTCCAGAAATGTGAGACAATACATTTCTTTTCTTTAAGCCACCCAGTTTGTTTTGCAGATTTATGGCAACCCAAGAAAACTAATACAAATAAGTTGTGTTCATTGAAACAAGTGGTATACAACATGTAAATATGTCTGATGAAAAATATGAATGTAATTCACTGATACATTTTGTTCACAATGGTAAAAGCTGTTTTGACCTAAGAGTCTAAAAATCAAAAACACAACATTTAAAAGTAATAATACTTTTTTTCATATTTTCAAATCAGATGGCTTCTAAATGTAAGATGTAGAAGTCGCATATTAAAAGCTAACTCTCTATTTATTGTTTTGATTTTGGAAATTAAACCTAATTATGCATTTAATGTAAATGTTTCAATTTGCTGAACTGTATCAAATAATTAGTTGTATAGAATTCCCTAACTATAATTTTTAGTAATTAGATTCCAAGAATATAATTTTCCAAGTATCTGATTTTCAAGGAGATTATAAAATAATGACCAGATATAGATACACATTATAGAAGTCCTTAAATACAGCATCCAAGCATGCATCTGGGAACATCATAAAACAAGTAGAAGAGTAGTTTTACACAAAACTGGATTTTCATTTTGACATAGGCTAATTTTCATTTTAGACTAAAAAAAAGCTTGTTATCATATCTTATTAAAAGTTTGTTATCATACCTTATTAAATTAAAAATTCCAACTGCTTTTAAATAATGTACTTTAAAAAAGCAATTTCATTTCTAGTCTTGGATTTCCTAGAGATTCTTTTGCTTGTTATTTTCTATGGGGTATTACCATCAATTTTGATAAATGCTATATAAATCAATACATTACAAATTATTTCAAAATTTTTCAGATAGTAGTAGAGTTTAAATACATTATGGAAAGTACTTGCAAAGTCAATAATCAAGTATGTAATTCAGTCCTGGTTATGTTGTGGAAATAATTGTCTAAATTCATAAGAATAATAATGTCTACGTCAGTTAATTTTAAGAAAACAATTTGAATCTTTCATAATCCTCTTTAACAAAACAATTGTTTTATAGAGAACCTCACTTATTTAATTACCGATGCCTCTTTTATATGTGAAATGCTGAATTGGCATTCGGTTTGTTTTATTTCCATAGAAAATATTTATTATAGCACTGATGATAATTAATGACTCAGAAAGAGGCTCAGAGCTTTTATTCCTGGCTCCATTGAATATTTTTAAACTTAATCAAGGGCAACAATAATAGCTCCTTCACCTCTGATTCAAAGTTTCTTAATTTTTAGCTTTTAAGACCTAATTATAAAAAAATTGATGGTAAGGAGTTTTAAATGTCTTCTAATTTATTTTGACTTTCCATTTTAATAAGTATTCTAGCAAGTCACTTTTATGGTCTGAAAACTTTTTTACATATGTAATTCAATTTACCTTTTGGCAACAAAATTGATTCAACATAAATTATATTACAGTATTAATAGTTTGAACCGAATATTGTTTACTGGGTTTTCAACAGCATACAAAGGTGTCAGATATTCCTTTAACCTATTTGGTGATTTCAATTTTTCACTATTCAAAGTAAATAGTAATTTGCACCTAAATATATCATGAAAAGTTTTCTTTATGATCATGACCATGCATTTCCTGGATGTACATATAGATTTCCTTTACTTTTGATAAAAAGTGCACCTTATTTTCATCCATATTAAGTAAAATCAATTGTTTTCTCATTTTTTCATGACTATACAAGTCAATGATAAATTTATAAATATGAGGAGTATATGGATAAATCATCCTATGGCCCATTTTATTAAAACAACTCTGAATGCCATTAATTTCTGTCTCTTTCTGTCTTCTACCTCCCGGTCATTCTTTCTCTCTCCTCCAATCTTCCACTCATAACATTAATTTAATTTGAAGTAGTATCTATGAGAATCCTATGTGCATTAAAAGTCAGGAGATAGATACAGTATTTACCTTTGACTGTGATTTTCCTATTTTGCCAATTTGGAAAATTTCCTTTCATTAGTGTTTTTGTCATTGAAGTAGACAGGTTTGAATATGTATTAATACTAATTATTAATAAAATACATTCTTCTTATAATGTTATCTTCTTATATTTTTGTGCAGTAGAAAATAAACTTTGTTATAATTAAGGAAACCAAATCCAACAATGTAAACTGAACCAAAACAATATGGAATAAAATGTGTAAAATATGGCAAGTTTTTCATCAGTATAAGCTAAGTTATATGAGGGTAAGAATAACTCCATAATCTTGGTAGCTCTATAAACACATTTCCTATTCAGATAAATTTTGACATAGGTTCTTGTGATTCTCTAAAGTCACTATATTCAATTATTGAATTGAATTCAATTATGAAAGCAAAATTAGTTGCTTTAATTTTCAACTTGTTAAATTACATAAACAAGAAGACATTGGCTTGAGGCTGTCTCCTGACTAAGTTTCTATCTGTCAAACTGCACCTTAAGTTAGTGCATAAATAAACTGAAACCTGATTTAGGAGTTCAGTTTTTGTAACACGTAGCTGGGTCTCAGCCAATCATTAGCAGACAAATTTCAGCTAATCACAAGCTTCCAACGGTTCAGACCATTTCTAAATAAGTCAAAGGCCTAGCTTTAACCATTCAGCTATTTCTACACTTTACTCTACTTTCTGCCTATAAATATTCACTGCATTTAGGAGATGGGAGCGCTCTGAACCTATATCTGGTTGTGAGTGCTGTCTGATTAACGGATTATTTTTCCTCTCAAATAACCTATTAAATTTAATGTCATCATAAGTTTGTCTTTTTTCATATAAATGTATGGGGTACAGGTGCAATTTCGTGGCATGCACTGATTACATATTGGTCAAGTCAGGGCTTTCAGTGTATCTGTCACTCAAATAATGTGCATTGTACTCATTAAGAAGTTTCTCATCATCTACCCACTCTTATCCCCTCATACTTCTACGTTTCTATTGTCTATCAGTCCACTCTACATCCATTTATGCACATGTTTTGTGCCCACTGAATAGTGAAAACGTGTAATATTTGTCTTTTTGTGTCTGACTTGTTTCTCTTAAGATAGTAGCCTCCAGTTCCACCCACGTTGCTGCAAAATATGTGATTTAGTTTTTTCCTAAGGGTAAATCGTATTCCATTGTGTGTATACATCACATTTTCTTTATTCAGTCATCCATTGATGAACACTTGGGTTGATTTCATATTTCTGCTACTGTGACTAGTGCTGCAATAAGCATACAAGTGCATGTATTGTGTGTATCTTTTTATGTATTGATTTTTTTTTTTCCTTTGAGAGATATACGCGGTAGTAGGATTGCTGGATTGAATGGTAGTTCTATTTTTAACTCTTTGAGAAATTTCCAAATTTTCTCTACTCTTTGCCATAAAGGTTATATTAATTTACATTCCCACCAACAGTGCATGAGTTCCCTCTTCTCTGCATCCTCACCATCTGTTGTTTTTCGACATTTTAATGGCAGCCATTCTGACTGAATTAAGATTATATCATCCCGGTGTGGTTTTGTTATTCCTCTGATGATTAGTAATGTTGAGCATTTTTTCATACACCTGTTGGCCATTTGCATGTCCTCTTCAGAGAAAAAAAAAAAAAAAAGTCTATTCATGTCCTTTAACCACATTTTAATAGGGTTATTTTTGGTTTTTGTTTTGGTCATTGAGTTGTTCGAGTTTCTTGCATATTCTAAATGTTAGTCCCCTGATGAATGCACAGTTTACAGTATTTTCTCTTACATCTCATTGAGCTTCTTTACCATTAATATTATAAATTATTTATTTGAGATTTATTTCTAGTTAGGGTCTATGGTTAGAGAATTAGTGTGTTTTCTAGAGGGCATCATATTACCTTGCTTTTGCACATTTCCTATGTCTTTCCATTGATTACTGTGCATCTGAAGCAACAGTCTCTCTTATTTTTAAATTTACTTTTGTTGGGGATAGGTGCTTTTTTCTTGAAGTGTGATTATGATGTTGGTTGGGTTGTTTGGATGTCTGGCTTTCCTTTTGGTGGATGCAGTGGTGAAGACATTGTATGACTGACTTGGCTATAAATAGCCTTATTGCCATCGGTATCAGTGTTTGCCTCAATGTGTTAGGTGTGGTTATTTGTGGAGGCTGCAGTGAAGTTGTGCTGAGAACTAGAATGCCAGATGGGTCCTTCTTCGTGTTTCAATGGTAGTGTTGATGGGCTGAGTATATCTATTTTTGTGACCAGGGACAGCCTATGGTGGCATCTGTTTTGGTGGTTCCAGACAGGCCGACTCTTGGGTTTCTGGGTGACTTTCTCAGACTCTAATGATAGTAGTGGTGTACTGAGTGGGTGACTGGGCTCTCAAGCTCCTGAGCAGCTAGGTTGACAAGGGCAATGGTGGTAGCGGTGGTAGTGAGAGACTTTTTAAGTTCCTAATCTCTGTGCTTTTGTGTTGGAAGTGGTTGCAATGGGTCATGTGGGCCAGCCTCCAGGTCAGTAGGTGGTGTTTTCAGGTAGAAACCAGCTAAGGTGGTAGCAGAAGAGTGTTTATGCCTGACCTCTGACCTCCGGGAGAACTGTTCAGGTGCCCCAGGAGGAGGGCTGGGGGGTGGATTCCTCAGAGGCCTATGTCCCACACTCAGTCTCAGAGGGTGAAGCAAACGTAGGATGATTTGGACCAGGCCAGCTTGAATTCAGACCCCCAGTGGCAAGTGTAAGCACAAGCTGTGATGCGAGTGAGGTGGGGCAGTCCTCAGGTCCTGACAAAAATGCCTAAGTGAGGGGCAACTGCTCCCACACCAAGGTCCTCCCTTGGGTGGGTGTTGAGGTTGCTGGTTCCAGCAATTGCAGCATTGGCTGACGAGTTGGAATTGTGTCCATCTCCCACCCCAGTCCTGGTGGAGCTCCTTCTCTCATTCTGGCTCTTACAGTTGACCCTGAAGTTCCATTCAACCAGGCAGTTTTTGCTTAGCTCATAACTAAGTCCTGGTTCATAGGAGCACCCACCCAGCTCAGGACCAAGCCTCTTTGGCAACTTTCATTCTGATTATGTCCTGGGGGAATTTGTCTGACTCCAGTGCTGGTGGCTGGAGCCCATACTAGGCTTGCTTTTCAATCCTAGTTGCAGGAACCCATCAGTTCAATTCAGGCCACAGTTCATTAGTTCAGGACCCAGTTCAACAAGCTACAGCTCACATTTCCATAATACCCCGAACTGGCACCACTGATTTCCAGGACTGTGCTGTTTAAAATCTAAGACTAAGAATGTCTTCTTGCTGTAGCAACTGAGGTTTAAGGGCAGATATAGGACCCAAGGCATGTTACTCCCTGGAGCAGTTCCTTCTCACAGTCTTCCGGCCATTTCTCAAGTCAAGTCAGTGCTTGGGGAGGTCAAGGTGCACTTTCATGGCCTGGATTGTGTAATTTCCTAGTGGGAAAATGGATCCCAGAGAGACAGTCACTCACCCTCTCCTATACTGGGGATTTACTCCCAGATCCTAGTTGGTCCAGGCCATGTAAGCTGCCCTTCCTCTTCCTTCACTCACAATTTTGGAGTTTTCCCTCACTTCTCTGTTGATGTGACTTGTTCTCTCTTGGATAACACATAACAATGAGTATATTTTTGTTACAAGTAGCTGAGTCTTAGACAATCACAGCAGCCAAATTTCAGCCAACTGAAGGCTGCCAACTGATCAGATTCTGGTTATATGAGGCAAATGCTTCTTCAAACAATGCCCAAATAAATCAAATGCTGAGCTGTAACCAATGACGCTGTTTCTGTATGTCACTTCCTATTTCTGTTTTTAAATAGTGTCTGCCCACATTGCTGAGTGGAGCTCCCTTAACCTCTACTGCTTCTGAGTGCACCCTGATTCATGAACTTTACTTTGCTCAAATAAACTCTACTAAATTGAATTTATCTGAAGTTTTTCTTTCAACATTTTCAACTTCACAGGTGAAGGAAAATAGAATTATAAAAACCAGTAATCTTTCCAAGTTTAAACTGTGTTTTCATGAAAGAGAATCCTGAAAGAGGTGTATTTTTTAAACTCAATTTTCCCATGGTGTGTTTAGCTTAAGGAACAAACCTGAAATGTTTATTACACA
Source organism: Piliocolobus tephrosceles (assembly GCF_002776525.5). Classification (NCBI taxonomy): domain Eukaryota; kingdom Metazoa; phylum Chordata; class Mammalia; order Primates; family Cercopithecidae; genus Piliocolobus; species Piliocolobus tephrosceles. The sequence goes on from NC_045435.1 coordinate 11,421,233, forward strand.
ATAGTATAAATTGACCCAAACATGATTGAGGGCAGGGTGTTTTATATTTAGAATGCTATTCAGAAAAGGTATCTAATAATGTAACAAATAATTATGTAAATCAGTAGCTATAATTTACAGCAAAATGTGTTTCATGTTTGATTTATCTCTAAATCATTTTTCTAGTTTACCTACAATCTTGAATATGAGTTAGCAGTTTGGGTTTCGATATCCCCAAATTCTTGTATATAAATATATGTGAAAGAAATGCCAGTTCTTAACTAGTGTCATGAATATGTTTCAAAAATATAAACTGACATCTCTATTTTTTAAACTATCCACTAAATAGTATGAATAGATCAGTAACTTACCCTGAAAATGTAGGAAAACAGACACTTCCTAGTCAGGGCCTTATGCAGTTGCTGTAGGTTCCATGGCATAGATATCAGTTACAGTGATGACTGCTGTGTTTCTCAATACTATGATAAATAGAGCAATAATAGAAGTTTAAAAATTTATGGGTATGTGCTTTTAAGCATGTGTACTGTGTCATTTGCAAGAAGAATTTCAGACAATTGAATGAAACCTCAAGACTGCTAAATAAATTTCAACTTGATTCAACCCCAAGATGAGGCAAAATTATATATGTATATATAAAAAAGTATATTTTACGTATGCATACATACATATATGAATATATGTATACAATATAAAATTATATATGTAGCATACATATATAAAATTATATATGTGTATGTGTGTGTATATATATATAAACAGACATATATATATATTCTTACCTAAAAAGAATCACATTCTCAAAATACACATTTTTCTAAGTGACATGCTTTAATAATATTTGGTTACTCGCTAATCTGGGTGAATGTGGACAAAGGTTAAACATTTCTGCATGACCATTTATGTGTGAATTTAAATAAAGTTACAAATATATATGTGGGAAATTACAATCTTTATTATTAAGGCTTCCCAGTAGGAAATTACTGGATCATATGGCAGTTCAATTTTCATTTTTAAAGGAATCTTTGTACTGTTTTTCATAGTGGCTATTCTAATTTATATTCTTACCAGCAGTGTATAAGAGTTCCCCTTTACCCACATCTTCACCAACCCTTGTTATCATTTGTCTTTTTGATAACAGTCATTTAGCTAAAGTGAGAAGATATCACATTGTGGTTTTGATTTGTATTTTTCTGATAATTGGTAATGTTGAGCCTTTTTAAATATACTTGGCCATTTGTATTGTTTCCTTTGAGAAATTTTTATTCAGGTATTTTGTCCATTTTTAAATCAGGGTTTTTGTTGGTTTGTTTGATTGTTTTACTTTTAAGTTCTTATATATTCTGGATATTAACTTCTTGTCAGATGTATAGTTTGCAAATTCCATTCTGTAAGTTGTCTCTTCAATCTGTTAACTTTCCTTTGTTATGCAAAAGCTTTGCATAACAAGTATTGTTATATATTTGCATAACAAGTATTGTTAAGTATTGTTACATAACAAATGTAATCCCATTTGTCTATTTTTCCTTTTGTTGCCTGTGCTTTTGAGGTCTTATTTTAAAAGTATCTTTGCCCAGCCCAATGTTGTGCAGCATTTGCCCTATGTTTTCTTCTAGTAGTTCCAGAGTTTTAGGTTTTATATTTACATTTTTGTTCCATTTGGAGTGATTTTTGTATGTGATTAGAGTTAAGGGTCTAGTATGATTTTTCTGCATGTGGATATACAATTTTCTCGGCACTATTTATCAAAGAAACTACCTTTTCCCAATGTGTGTTGCTGGCACATTTGTGGAAAATCACTTGGCTGTACGTATGCAAATTTATTTCTAGGCTCTCTATTCTAACTCATTGATCTATGTGTCAGTTTTTGTGCCAATACTATGCTGTTTTTGGTAACTATGGCTTTCTACTATATTTTGAAATCTGGTAGTGTGATGCCTCCAGATATTTTTTCGCTTTTTGTTCAGTATTGCTTTGGCTCTTCAGGGTCTTTTGTGCCTTCATATAAATTTTAGGATTTTCTTTCCTATTTCTGTGAAGAATATCTTTGAAATTTGTTAGGGATTGCAATAAATCTGTATATTGTTCTGGGTACTATGAATATTTTTCCAATATTAGTTATTTCAAGCCATGAAGATGGATAATATTTTTATTTCTTTGCTTCTTCAATTTCTTTTATCAGTATTTTATAGCTTTCAGTACACAGATCTTTCATTTTTATGATTGCTTATTCATAGATGTCATTTTGTATAGATATTTTACCTATAATTTTTTTTAATTTCTTTTTCAAATAGCTCACTATTGGTGTATAAAAACGCTACTAGTTTTTGTGTGTTGATTTTGTATCATGCAACTTTACCTAATTGGTTCATTAGTTAAAAATGGAACCATGCCATAGCAGCTGAGATCATGAGAGTGGGAGATACATGGTGTCAACTTTTAACAACTCTCCAAACTGGATTTCGGGGCTGTGAGGACAGTGGGTCTCTCCTGTAGAAAGGTTGCCTGGTGTCCATGGTAGAAATGGGGACCATGAGGGATTTCCAGCTTTTCTTTTTCCTAAAATAAGTCCTCCCACCTCTGAGCCAATCCTATCAGGGGAGACAGTGTGGCGGGGGGGGGGGGTGTCTTGTTCCCCTCTCTATGGTGTTATCCTGGGCTTCTATGTTCTACAGGGATTTTGCTGTTCCCCTGGTTCTTTCCAGCATACCTCCTTAGTCACTGCCATTGAAGTAAACTTGTTTATTGATATTGTGGTCTCTTTTTGTGGGGCAAATGAACACAAGACAACTGTTGTCATCCCTTTCTCCAGAAAGTATTTATTGAAAAAGTTATTTGATGTTGTGATCTCTATATTTTTTGTTCTCCATTTTTTAAAACTCTTTTTATAACGATGTTAGATTTTGTTTGTTTTGTTTTTTAGTGGATATGTATATTTGCTCTTCCCACTCTCAAATCATTTTCTATTCAGCCAAACTATGTTTCCTGTTTTCCTTGATTTTAGATGTGGCAATTTACATAAACATTTCTCAATGGGATATGAACAGAAGGAATGTCTAAACTTGTGGTATATTAATGGATGTAATATAGTATCATATATACCTTGATATATTAAATTAAGTTTTTTTTTAAGTTCTATCATCTTTGGTAATGCCTCTGTTTTCTCTAATTTTCTTTTTTTCTTCTTATTTGTGTTTCTGTATTTTTATGGTAGAAATTGATTTCTTTTTCTAATATTCACTAATCATAAATTTTCTAGTAATATTTAAAATCAAAGTACTAAAAAGTTGAATGGAATCTGTGTGATCATGAGTAGTGTTTTGTTTTGGGTTTCTGTGATTGAAGTGTAAAAGGTGAGGGTCAAGAATTTTTTTTCATAACTGAGGATATTTTTACTTGCTTCATTTATTTTGCCAGAGAAAAATCCTCCAGTCTCAGTGAAACATAGGTCTATCAGTATCAATGCTAGGTTTTAATAGCTAATTTTTAAAAAGGTTCTTAGTGTTACAATAGACTAACTGCTTTATACTTCATGTTTTCCAGTAAATTTTTTATCAATCAGAGGTCTGGATGAAAAAAGATAATACACTTAAAACTAATTTTAGAAAAGAGTTTAATAGTAAGATTATTTAAATAGATATGGCAGGTTTACAAGAATTGAGTAAGCAAAAATTCAGTTACCTGTAATTCAATAACTTCTACTAGAAGCAAGAGAGAACTGGTAGGAGCCGCAGGAACCAATGTGCAAGGGGAGAGAGCACTTAACAGAACCTGAAGAAGGTAGTTGAATGGAGGAAAGACAATCTTATAGTGATCAATATGCAGCTAGTCAATATCCAGAAGGAAAAGAACCAGGGGAATGGACACACTCGAAGATGTCCAGCACAACCTTTCCCTCCAGATGCTTCTGATGCCTCAAGGTCAAATCCTCTCTGGGTTAATATCTCTACAGGGTAAACCTCTAATTTTTGTCTGCAGAGTAAATTTGATTGCACTGGTCTAGGGAAGGAATTTGCACATCTATCTATTCATTAAACAGAATTTCTTCTAATACTATTGTTTTCAGTCCTCTCATCCCCTCCAGAAGTATCCTTCTGATAAGTAAATTATAAGAACAAATATCAATAAATTTACGTTTTTAAAATGCATGTTAAATTATTAATTTATATAAGAGGCAATGTGCATGCATTTTTTGTCTAGTACATAAAAGCAAATTTTTAAATTCCTCAAGAGACCTACAAAAATGATCAGTGTTTTGAGGAGAGCCACTATGGCTATGCTACATGATTAAGACTGTGCAGATTCAGAGATAGATTATCTGACTTAAAATCCTAGTTTCTTCATTTATTAGCTGTGTGCCTGTAACTGCTAAATTCCCTGATTATCAGGGTTTTGTTTTTTTTCTTAAATAAAATTGAAGCTAATATGAAATTAATTGAAATGTTGCATGCTATATTCAATATAGTGACTAGAACACTAATTTAGCCATTACTATATTGACAACCAGATTTTTTTTGTTGTTGTTTTATATTAGATTATTTGCAGAGAAAAGATTGCTGGCCACCAGTAATTAATTCAAAGAAGCTTGTTGTGGAGGCAGAATTCTAAAGATATTTGTCTTCGTTTCTTCTTCTTGTAATCAATTACCATAAATTTAGTAGCTTAAAACACCGTAAGTTTACTGCCTTACAGTTCTGGCTATCAGATGCCTAAACTGAGTTTTATTAGACTAAATCAAGGTGCTAGTAGGTGTTGGCATTCCTTCTGGAGATTCTCCGGCAGATAATTGGTCCCTACCCTTTTCTAGCTTCTAAAAGCCACCTGTATTCATTGGCTTATGGCCCCTTCTTCAAAGCCAGCAGTGTAACAACTTCAGTTCTTTCTCTGACTCTGACCCTCAGTTTCCTTCTTTCTGTTAGAAGATTCTTGTTTTCCACCTGGGTCCAAACAAAATCTATCATAATCTCCCTTTCTCAATAACATTAATGTAATCACATCTGCAAAGTTTCCTTTGCCAAGTAAGGTAATAAATGTTCAGGTTCTGTGGATAAAATTCCACTTACCACAGTGTTATTCAGACAAACACTAGTTACATTGCTGTAAAGGAACTTTGAAGATGAAATTACAGCTAATAATTGGTCACCATAAAACAGGGAGAAAATAGGGAGATAATCTGGGCAGTACCACTGTAATCACCTGAGTTCCTAACAGTAAAACAAGAAGGCAGAACGATAAGAGAGAAATGCAATAGAAGAGAAAGGCAGAAGAAATCTCGAGCATGAGAAGGACTCAACATATCTTTTTTTTTTTTTTTTTTTTCTTCTGGTTTTGAGACATTGGGGGACATTTTTAAGGGGCCTCCACTCTTAAAACAATATGTAATGCTGATTCTCCAAACAATTAATAGTGATATAGAAACAGGTCAGGGTCACTGGTCTTGTTGTCTAAGGTGTTATCCAAGCTTCATTGTCTCATGACCAAGAGAAATAAGGAGCATGGACACAAAGGGTGATGTTGGAGTGAAAGTTTAATATACTAAAGAAGAAAGTCTCTGCAGTGGAGAGGGGAGCCTGAGTAGATTGCCATTTTTACAGTTGAATTCAGAAGCTTTTATAAGAAACTCCTCTCATCTCTGTAGCTTTTTGAATAACTTCTCTTATCTGAAAAGCTGTCTGCAAAACTTCCCCTTATCTATGTAGTTGTGAGTATGTCTCTAGGTAAGCAAAAAGCATCACTTCTCTTGTTTGTATGATGGTGGGTTTGATTTAGGTGAGCCCACCTCCTCCTTGTGCAAGTTCTCACAGAGCCCAGAGCGTACATGTCGTAAAGGGGAGCACACTTTTTCCTGGGAGCCCACCAATTACACAAAGAACAAAAGGCTTTTGTGCTGGGTCCTGCCTGCTTATCTGTGTAGGTGCAACCTGAGTTTTCTGCTGGTTGCTCTATTTTTGCCTGTAGCTCTGATTTTTCAGACAGGCTGCATCTCTAAGGACCGGCCTTCACTGTGTACCTAACTGATTTTTCCTTTTCTTCTCCCTCTATATCATCAGCATGGAGGAGTTTATAAAAATGTTGGGGAAAAGCATCTAGAAGATTCCCCAGGGTTAATCTTGATTTAAAGTACTGGTGGTTAAAAGTAAAAACTGGGATACAGGAACAGTTGTTAATATGCATTTTTAAAAGCCAACAATAAGTACATGGCATGAGTTTTAAAAGGGAGTGACAGACCCATGATGAGGAAGCAGCAGCTAAGTATTCTAGTCCTGTGAGGAGAAAACGTGTGTGTGTGGGAACCTCCCCTTTATTGACATCCTATGTTTGGTTCGTCTCGTTTTTCATATACAGTATTAGAACTTAAAATACATTATATTTAGAGTGTGCTTGGATATTACTTATTTTAACTTTTTATACCTGCTTATGTTTTCAATTGTCCTTTACAGCATGTTAACATGTATGTAGGATTTGTAGAATAGACATCAAATAATTTCTTGTTGTTTCCTCATGTCATCCTAAAATTAAGGGGAAATAGACAAATAAACATTCACATACAGAGATAGATGTCAAAGATCATGTACATAAAATTTACTTTTGACAGAGTATACCAAACACGTTTAAAAATAGATTTTCACTCTAATCTGGTTTATGGAACGGCCTTTCTTGAAAATAGTTCAAACGAGGTAATTGTGTCAATGAAAGATAATCTTCCTCATAATTGTACAGGATATCTGAGTGTAGAGTTTCTTAAAACCCAAAAGAACTAAAAAACTGTGTGGAGATAATTGTATTAATCATTTCAACAGTCCCCCTTCCCTGCTCATCACATCTCCTAAATGCAACAAATACTTCTCATTGAGAGATGACACTCTTTCAGTATTCCTTAAACTGAGAATGAAGACTTTTCTGGACTAAAGCTATGTAGACTTAAAATTACATGATTACTTCAAATCATAAGTTTGTTTTGTAACTTGTATGTGGTAACTTTAACTGAAGATAAATGCATAAAGTTAATGCTTTCTTTATACCATTTGCACCGTCCTGGTCAGTTTTATTTTACGTTAGTTGACATTTTGTCCCAACAAAATAAGGATTTGAAACAAATCTATTGTCCACTTCACTAAGTCTATATATTAAAACAGAAAGTTGGCAAAAACAATAAATAATTTCACATGCAATTTTTATTATATCACTGATGCGAGTGCCATTTTTCTGTTACATGTCTTTTTAAAACCAATTTTAATTATTATAATTGTGCTTATTTGTCTTAATGTAGACCATTTTTTTAAAGAAGTTTTAGATTCATAGCAGAATTTAACAGAAAAGACAGACTTCCCATGTACTCTTTTTCTAAAACACATGCACAGCCTTCATCACTGCCATCTCACACCAATGTACATATGTTACAATCAGTGAAACAACCTTGACATGTCATTATCACTTAACACTCAAAGTTTACATTAAGGTTCATTCTTGCTGGTGTGTATTCTGTGGGTTTGGAAAATGCATTAATGACATTTCTTCACCACTACAGTATCATACAAAATAGTCTTACTGTCCTAACAATTCTCTGTGCTCTACCTCTTCGTTCCTCTTTCCCTTTAAACTCCTGGTAACCAATAATCTTTTTATTATATCCACGGTTTTACCTTTTCCAGGATGTTTTGTAGTTGAATCATAAAGCATGTAGCCTTTTTTAGATTGATCTTTTTCACTTAATACTATAAATTTAGGGTTCCTACATGTCTTTTCATAACTTGATAGCTCATTTCATTTTATGGGAAGGATGTATCACATTGAATATTAGGACTTGTTTTAATGACCCATGAGACATAAAGAAATATAATAATTACCACTATCAGTTTCTATACTTTCCTTTCATTAATGATATCCCCTTAAGAATATTCATATTAAAATTAAGTATATTATTAAAAGTTTGGAATGGTAAAATTTTACTCAGGTTATGAGTGTTTGATTTTACATTTGACTAGGAAATGAAACCATAATCTAGTATATGTTTCATATTTTCAAATATTTGCTTATTCCCATTAATATTATAAACACATTCATTAAGAATGTGTTTATTATGTGCTTGTATATACTATTTATTACATATTAGGATTAGGAATATAGCACATTATAGCACATTAAGAGTTTTTTTGTTTTGTTTTGTTTTGTTTTTTTTTTTTTTGCAATTGAGAGTGTTTCTATTTTATAAGCAAGAACTGAGAGTGGTTTCCAAGTGACTTGTACAATGAAGTAAGTTAAGGGGAACCTGACTTCATTTGACAGGTGAGGCATGGTGCCTTGCATATAACAAACGTGCAGAAATGCTGGTGGCCAAGTGAATGACACAAGTCAGTAAGAACAAGTGAATACAGCAAGTCTAAAAGTATTAGTTGCAGACAGTTGAGAATTTTGGAGGCAATCTTTGAGGGATGGATAACAAAAAGGGATTGTTATACCAGGAGGCAGGGAGGGAAAGGGAATATGACAGGTCAAGAAAGTCACAAAGGGGTAGGAGTTGCAGAGAAAAGACAACAGCATACTTGCTTGGCCACAAAGAGGGTCTATATGAAGATGCCATGAGCAGTCAGAGAGGTGTGGTGAGCAATGTAGGGAGGGTCTTGAAGGTCCCCCACAGAGTCATTTAATGACTTTCCACATTATGAGGATGTGGATGACTATTTTGAAATATCTTTACTTTTGTCCTTTAAAGTTGTATGGGTTGCATAACTTTATAGACTTCATCGGTCTTGTGTTTTCTATAAAGCCTTAACTTCACCTTTACATTTTAACACCTATTTTGTGTATCAAAGCTTTATTAACACCACTGTGGTTATATTTTCTAGAGACTTCATATATATATAATATCTCATTTTGGATATGTTACAGGCTATGTCTTGATACATTTGAAGAGCTAATTTGAAGTTTTATAATAATAATTAATCCCAATTTCTTAGATAATAGTTCATATTATCTAAATGTTATATAGCTACTGTATTTGAAAACATTATCTCTGAATCTCAAAGAATTTCATGAATACTAATTCATCTTCCAAAAAACCATGAGTAAGATTGTGTATGAATTGGGATGTTTTGCAGCTAATACCCAAGAGCCAAAAAAGTGATTTAACCACTGCTGTATAACCACGTTTTCTAATTCATTATCAATGACTGTAACTGGGTAGTTTTCATATAGGGTTTTCATATAGGGTGTAAAAACCTCTGATACATCTAACCTGAGAGAAGAAAGAAACTTCCTCTATGGGAATACCATGAAGCACTAGATTATAATGTTTTTAAACCTAGGCCCTGATATTTGTGATTTACTTACAATTCTGACTTTGTAAACCTTCAGAAATTGATATATAGAATCTGTTGAATAAGAATTTATGAACGTAAAAGGTAACAACTTGACTCTTGAATTTTAAGTGTTATCTTAATTAAATTGGTGTTCTTGTACTACATGTGCCTGGGGACCAGGGAAGTGGATGAGTTCTGTAAATCAAAATATTAATAATACACATGAATTTTAGTTCATTAAATGTCTCTGGATTCCCAGATATACAAAGAGGTATTTTAATATAGTTTGTGTTGTTCATTAGAGTGCTTTCTTCTAGTGATTGCCAACTTTCTGTACCTCACTGACAACCGCACTGAATTTTCAATTTTTTAGTTCACAATAACTATAATCCAGCTTTTTTTATGCTGTAGAGGTTATAGAAAATATATTTTACTATAAACAAGGTAAGTATATATATGTGTACATATAAAACATATTTATGTGTAGCTACTAATGTGTGTGTGTATATATATACAGTATTAAAGATTAGTGGTATTGCCTTTAATTTTTGAATGGATTTTGAGTTAAAACAATTCTCAAAATTTTTGGCTTCTAAATTAATATAAATATGTATTCATTCTATTTTTCTCTTTCCTTTACATAAATGCTTCTTTTGTCAAAGCACATATTTCTTGATCACTGTATTTTGTTGCATGCGTCCAGGAACCTAGGAAATTTTGAGCTTTATATTTCACATTAAAAATGTAGTGATTTTAAAATATTAGTGTTTTTTATTAACTATGTATCTATGTAAGTCATTCAAGTCTTGTGGACAATAAATATATTTCTCCAATAATTATGCATTATAATGCTTACATTTTGCAGTTACTATGTAGGGGGTACAGTTAGAAAATATACTGTTCTGTACTCCAAACCTATGCGTCACACAATATAACTTTATAATAAATCTGTACATGTACCCACAATTCTAAAATAAAAATTGAAGAAAAAGATAAAAAAATACACTCTCCCTGACAATATGGAGCTTACATTTTCGTAAGAAATAAGACTTTCATGAAACTTGGTTAGTATAAAGCAAATAGTAAAAGAGAAAAAGTATGGTGACTGTTTAAAGTTAAAAGAGAATACTATGAGTTAAGGGATCAGAAAACCATCATCAAAAAAGTATCATTTCTACTGACCCACGATGACCAATTAAAATTGGAAATGTAGAGAAAAGGTAGACAGTGGAATAGCACAATGAACACAAAATAGATAGCATGAAAAAGTCAGAAAGGTAAGAAAATATAAAGTATATTCTGGAAAAATGAACTGTTCATTTTGAGGATCTGACTGATATCAAATAACATTGAAAATTCACATAAAATTAAAGAGCTTAGATTTCCTTTTCTATTTCATAGTGATATACTGAAAGCATTTACTTCAGTCATATGTTTTGCTCTATACATAGCAAAGTTTATAATAAACAATGTATAGACTACATAAGAGATTGATAAAAAATAGAATAAAATCTGTGTATATTTTGCATTGCCATCTCTTACATAATGGATTCTAAATTACCCAAAGACAGAAGTTTTATGTTCTCTCATTCACATGCTCTTATTTTAAAAAACAATTATACCTATTACAACAGACTACAAACTATGGTGTAATAGCTGCAAACTATGGTTTAATAAATATGGCATATTAATGACCACACTGGTTGGTACTAGAAAATCCTATTTAAATTTTATAATTTCTCTGTCTAATCAATGTATGCTATGACAATTCAGAATTCTTTATTTCAAGCTGTCAGTATGGCAGACTATCAACACATTTTTACTACATTCTGTCAATCAGATGTCATTCCTTATAGATAAAAACAAGCAGTATGAGCATTGACCAGTCAAGTGCATGCCAATCAGTGTGTTACGAGTTTCTAGTGGTTGAATATACAGCGATTATATTTAGCCGCTATTTGGCTCATTATGATTAATTATACCTCTTTCTGTTTGCATAAATAACTACAAAGTAAAAAGTTTCCATTTAATTTTTTCCCAAATATAAATAGGCATTTTAATTTATAATCATGTTATTTAAATATTTTTCAATGATTAAGGTAAAAAATTTAGTTATGTATTAAAGTTTGCCTCCCACCTGAAATGTTCTATTTTCCTATTGAAACTCCTTCTTTCATTTTTATCAAATCACAAAAGTTTCTAATTTTCTTCTTTTAAAGTAATCATTAATTAAATTCATACAGTTACATCATCTTGTGAAATAGCATTTTGAATTGACAAAATGATGCATTAATTTGTTAAATGTATCTGATTCTCATTATAGCAGTATACTTTAACAGCTGTATGCATACATATGCATTAAATGTATCTAATATTATAAAGCTAAAGATTATCAATATTCTCTAGAGATTTGTAAAGAAATAGGTATTACAGGATAATTAGCTTCTATCGCAATAACATTTTTAGATCTGTATTTAGTATTTATATCTTCACAAAAATTTAAAATAAACCCTAATAACTAGGCCTCACCTATATTTTTATTATTGGAAGAAAATAAATATTGAAGTTTTAGGAGTTATTTAACCCTAATAATCCATAATTGGAAGCAGATTACTTTAAATTTCATATCTGCCAGGATTGCACTCAAAACGAATGAGCAATTCTAGTTATTTTTTTGTGTTTCAAAATACAGATAAGGTTGTCCTGGAATGGGACAGCTTTTTTTATCAGATTGATACAGCTTTTCCTTCTGCAGTGTTCTTATAGACCAAGAATTGTGTCACCAGACTTTTCTTCAAGGGAAAATCCAGCAGCTGCTCTAAGCAGTCACATTCTTCAGGGCTTGTCTCAGCTTCTCAAGGCCGCCTTATTTGAGGGCAGGTTCTTCTCAGAATGGCCCATAGCCAATAGACTCTGATCAAGGCAGAGTCTAACATTCCTGGCCATTTGCTGCAAGTTTTGTATTTTAAATACCAATATTTACTGCATAAATCCCCATGGTTTTGGTCAAGACTTCATAGACACACATCACAGTTCTATGTCAGCTCCCTCATACTACCTGTTTTTTACCCCTTCCTTACTTGTTGACCAGTAAAAAATACCCCGAACAGGAAATGGCAGCTCAGTGTCTCTTCTGTAAAACCAAACCTGCATCAAGAGTATTTTCAGAATACAAAGAACAAGATCAAATATTGCTAATGCTGTTGTTCTGCCTTATATACTATAAAAGTGGGATTAAGCTATAAACATGTTCCATAATTTATGGTAAAAACTTGTTAATAAAAGAAATAAATGTGGTTATTACTTAATGCATAAGGATAGGCACACAAGCTATTACAGTGACAGAAGCTGGTAGTTTCTCTTTGGTCTGTTTCTTGGAGAAAGTTTCCACAGTCCTTTGAGTCCACTGAAACATACCATCAACAGATCAATTTTTTAGCAGCTCATAAGAGATGGTTCTCTTGAGAAGCGTCTGTTCATATCCTTCGCCCACTTTTTTGATGGAATGGTTTGATTTTTCTTGTAAATTTGTTTGAGTTCATTGTAGGTTCTGGATATTAGCCCTTGGTCAGATGAGTAGATTGCAAAAATTTTCTCCCAAGGATCTAGAACTAGAAATACCATTTGACCCAGCCATCCCATTACTCAGTATATACCCAAAGGATTATAAATCATGCTGCTATAAAGACACATGCACACATATGTTTATTGTGGCACTATTCACAATAGCGAAGACTTGGAACCAGCCCAAACGTCCATCAATGACAAACTGGATTAAGAAAATGTGGCACATATACACCATGGAATACTATGCAGCCATGAGAAAGGATGAGTTCATGTCCTTTGTAGGGACATGGATGTATCTGGAAACCATCATTCTCAATAAACTATGGCAAGATCAGAAACCAAACTCTGCATGTTCTCACTCATAGGTGGGAATTGAACAATGAGAACACCTGGACACAGGAAGGGGAACATCACACACTGGGGCCTGTCTTGGGGAGGGGGTTGGGGGGAGGGATAGCATTAGGAGATATACCTAATGTAAATGATGAGTTAATGGGTGTAGCACACCAACATGGCTCATGTATACGTATGTAACAAAACTGCACGTTGTGCATATGTACCCTAGAACTTAAAGTATATTAAAAAAAGGCTGAGTGCGGTGGCTCAAGCCTGTAATCCCAGCACTTTGGGAGGCCGAGACGGGCGGATCACGAGGTCAGGAGATCAAGACCATCCTGGCTTACAAGATGAAACCCCGTCTCTACTAAAAAATACAAAAAACTAGTCGGGCGTGGTGGCGGGTGCCTGTAGTCCCAGCTACTCAGGAGGCTGAGGCAGGACAATGGTGTGAACCCGGGAGGCGGAGCTTGCAGTGAGCTGAGATCCGGCCACTGTACTCCAGCCTGGGCCACAGGGCCACAGAGCGAGACTCCGTCTCAAAAAAAAAAAAAAAAAAAAAAAAAGAAAAGAGATGGTTCTCGTTGAGTCAGGTGTATTAGGCTATGTCTGTGCATATCATTTATATCGCTTGCCCACAGCAGTTATCTTTATACACATACAGTAATAGCACAAGATATAACACAGCAACATTAACTATAGACACACACCAGACATTCACATGATTTTATGTTCAGCTATTATAACCCCTGTAGCATAAAACTTTTTCAAGGACACTACAGTATTTTTCTATTACCAATTTACATTTTAACTGTAGTCATTACCTTAAAACTTACTCCAATAAAATACTGAGAATACTGCATTATTCCCCGTATTATTGGGAATACTGCATTGAGTAGTATTTGGCTCAGTATTGGTCCATGTTGCGCACAGGCATTCGGCTAAGCATTATACAAGGGGTAAAATGCATAACACCTGGCCCTTATAGTCAAGGAACTCATTATCTAATGCATTGAACAAGTAGGTAAGAAAATAAGGTAACTGTTGTAAGAGAAATAATTAGATGGTATAGTAGAAACATGAAGGACAGCGTGAATAACCTTTGCTGTGTTTATTGATCTGTACTAGCTAATCTTACTTCTTCAACTGAGCTACTTCTAATTTGCAGTGGATTTGACAAAATGCGTAGACTTTCATTACAATCATGTATAAGGTTAACATTCCGAATGACATTTTCTATGGGCTAACTTCTGAAAAAATATGATTTTCATAGGATATAGTTAGTACCACACACATTTTGAATATTTGAGAAAATTTTGAAAATTACTTTCTGCACCTCCCCTCTATTTCAGTTAGATGATTTGCTGGAATTCTGAGTTTCATATATGAGTTATTAGTGTTTCACTATACCTTTGACCTGGTTATGAGGGAGAAAGCATCCAGGCTGTCTATGAGATCAATCATTAAACCCAACGGCTTAAAAGAACAAAACGCTAAAGAATGTGAAGAGAACAGTTCTTTGAATCCTGCTGATTTCCTTGAAGAGGTTCTTGGGATTTTTGCCTGACCTCTTTCTCCTTCTCACAGGCATGGAGTCAATTACGCTTATGTTCAATGTGGGGCAAGAACCATCTCACTTTACTCTATGTTCCTTCTTTTTTTTCTGAGATGTGGATGCCCTCAAAAAGCTTCTACTCATTCAACAAATATTCACATAGTACTTATTATGTGCCAAATGCTCTGTTAATTATTGGGATTACTGCAGTGAGCAAATTGGATGAAAAATCACTTCTCTCATATAATTTATACTATAGCAGAGTTAGAAAAATAGTAACAAAATAAACAAGTAAAATGTAAAGTGTGTCAGAGGGTAATGAGTTCAATGGATAAATAGAAAGCAGGAAATGGGATAGTATGCACAGGTGTGTGAAAGATTGATATCAATTTTTTTATGTGGTGGCTAGGAAAGTTCTTACTGAGAAAGTGGTATTCCAGCCAAAAGTTTCAGGAGAAGGAATATGTCATATGTTTCATGGTGGGAAGAATATTCCAGATGAGGAAAGAACAATTGCAGAGGTCTTGGAATTTAATCCTACCTGGGGAAATCAAGGAAAGACAGGAAGATCTGTGGAGCATTCTATCATGCTCCTCCAGGCTATTATTATTATTATTATTATTATTATTATTATTATTATTATTATTTTGAGGCAGAGTCTTGCTCTGTTGCCCAGGCTGGAGTGCAGTGGCATGATCTGGGCTCACTGCAAGCTCCACCTCCCAGGTTCAAGTCATTCTCCTGCCTCAGCCTCCCAAGTAACTGGGACTACAGGCGCCCACCACCATGCCCGGCTAATTTTTTGCATTTTTAGTAGAGATGGGGTTTTACCTTGTTAGCCAGGATGGTCTCAATCTCCTGACCTCGTGATCTGCCCACCTTGACCTTCCAAAGTGCTGGGATTACAGGCGTGAGCCACCACGCCCGTCCCCCAGGCTATTACATTTTAAGAAGCTGGCTTACACACATGAAGCAAGGAGGGCAGAGGCAGCAGCAGGGGCCCGTACTTTCATTAGACAATAAGAGACAATAAGAGATTCATTAAGGTCTGTAAGTAAGTGTTGGAAATATGCATGCGGCTTTCCATATAGGGCATGTTTTTAATAATTAGTGTAATATTTTGATTTTTCCATCTGCTATTACATATTCCTCAATCTGATTTGAAAAGAGGCAGCAAAAGGGATTTTATTGTATTATTTAAATACTAACAGATCTAGATATTAAGTAATTTCAGCAAATAAATGTAATATAAGATCTCTTAGACACCTTTATAGGCAATATATGTCATTATAATATTTATTTTTATTAACGTAAAATTGTTGAAGATTTAAGTACTTTTTATGCCATCGTTTTCATTCTCCCCCCTTTATTCCTCCCTCCCACATCTTTTTCTTTTCTCTCTTTTACTTTTCCACTTTTCTTTCCTCTTTTTTTCCCTCCTTTGGTAAGTAACCCTATCCTTAATTTTAATCTTAAGGTGGTGGTGTTGGGTGTGAGAGTTAGGGAAAACACGTATGAAAGTAAATAATGATAATGTTCTGATAGTCAGCAACTTTATAATTTCAATTTTTAAAAATGTTCCGAGAGGATTTTACATGTAAGCATTTAAAGATCCTGGGTGATTGCTTAGTATTTTGTGCATAATTAAGGGAAAAAGTGACTGCTTTATTTTAATACAATTGTTAGAGTAAAGGGCAAATGAGTTATAATGATCCATTCTGTTAAGCAATAGGAGGAGGATATATAATTAAATGTTACTTCCCACCTTTCCATGGAAGCCAGCAACCTTGGCCTACTCAATTATTTCTCTGGATAAACGTTTTGATGGATAACATTGGCACGAGCATTGTATTCTTGCCCTTGTTTCTGGCAGTTTCTAACAGTCATACAAAAACTACTAAAAGTTTGAAAGGCAAGGGGTTAAGTGGCTCATGAAAATGATTATACATTTGATTTTGGCTTTCCATGTATATGTGTTTAACTAAATGCATTGGTCTTTAAAAGCAAGAACTCTTAATATTGCTCTAAGTATAAACTGACTTAAAATATTTTTGTGTCTACTCAATTTTTAGTGAACTGTCCTATGATTTTCCCCATATCTAGAATAAAGTAAGCATACAAGAAAAATAAATTACAATAAGATTTGTATAATCCAGTTATGAGAGCTAAAAATAAATACATACACAAATAAAAAACCAAGCCTTTTGTCCTGTTTTCAGGCCCCTCACAATACCAAGTTCACCTGTTGATTCCTATCATGATTATCCCATATTCTTTTATCCTTAACTGTTATATTTTGGAGTAATTCATTCAGATATTTAAAACCTTAGTCTATAATCTGACCTTAGCCCTTAATTATCTGGGTCACATTGACCAGTGGAGAAAGCATAAACCCTGTTCTGACTAAATGGCAAGAAGGATAAGCCTACATTTGTTTCTGGCCTGACAAAGCACTCACAAGGGATCATTGCTCTCAGGCCCTTGATGAGAGTTTCCAGAATGTCTGTAATGTCTCTAACACTCTAATTTGTTTCGTGCTTGGTTAAAATAAAGTCACTTACAATAGCCTCCATGGATATTATTTATTTGTTAAAAATTGACCTTCATTTCACACAGGTCTATTTTGTTTAAATTTGTTATACGTTGACCTAGCCATGTGTCAAACCACTATACCCTTCAGTAATAGACAGGATGCCTTTGTCAAGGTAAATGAACATGAAAAGTGTTTACTCTTAACACTCCCATTAATTGGCTGCCTTTAGTGTTGTGCTCTCTGTGAATTAAAATTGGCATATTTAGGTCTGAATTAAACTCACTGTGCCTTCTTTGCATATTTTTATCACAGATTTTTTTCACAGTTGCTCATCATCTCCTTTTTTCCCATTAGGGATGGTTAGCATACCTCCATACCACACTCTTGTATTGCAACAGATAGAGAAGAAAACTTATTGGAATGACATGCCTTTACATTTTCATATAATTAACCCACTTAAAAGGTTGTACAAAATAATGTAAAATTGTATCAATTTTTATCAACCTAACTCAATATAATGCTTGACATTCATAGAATGGTATCACAAACTTTAACTACCATTAATTATTTAATTTTCACAATTATCCTATGAAATAGTTATACTATTTGTCAGTAAGAATATTCTGACTTAAAGTTATTGACTCATTTATGATTATCCCAAGTGATCAAAACTTAGATTGATTCCATGTTATCTGATTCTAAATAATAGCTTTTATCAAATTAGTTTAAAAAGTAAAAAGTGTATGAGAGGAAACCAGATAATAATAATAAACATCTTACATAACTTTATAGCTAAAAAGTCTCTTAAACAATTCAAAAAAGTTAGGTAATAGTTTATGAAGACAAGTTCTACATAGTTTAAGCCTACACCTGCCTCAACAACTAAAAGTAGTCTTCTAAATCCTGGTGGAAATGAGACTCTAGCATCACTCATTCTTCTAAGTAAAAATGATATTTCATGAAAAAAATAGTTCATCTGGAAACACGAATCATCAAATATTCAAAACAACAACAAAAATTGTTTTAGATAATCAGCATATTTTTGTAATACAACAGAAGTGTTTTATTTGCATGCTTTATTTTGGCACACAGAATATTAAAAATATGTGTATTCAGGTGAAGATTTAATAAAATCAATAATTGTACTACTATATAAAAGACAATCTTAAATGAAACTAGCTTTAAAACAAATCTGTAAATATATGGCATTTAAAAATATAACTATTAGTTTAATTTTGTATCCCCATCTGGATTTATCTTACGGCACCAGCAATTTTGACCACAATTATTTATGCTCCGTCAGTGTAGTTGTCATCATAGTTTAAAGTGACAAATGACATCTCGGTATTATTGTGAAAACATTTTTTTTTTCTGGCAGGGGGACGGAGTTTCTCTCTTGTTGCCCAGGCTGGAGTACAAAGGCACAGTCTCAGCTCACTGCAATCCCTGCCTCCTGGGATCAAGCGATTCTCCTGTCTCAGCCTCCTGAATAGCTGAGATTAGTGGCACACACACCAAGTTGTGCTAATTTTCATATTTTTGTAGAGAGGGGTTTCACCACGGTGGTTCGAACTCCTGACTTCAGGTGATCCACCAGCTCCAGCCTCCCAAAGCACTGGGATTACAGGCGTGAGCCACCACGCCCGGCCGTGAAAACAGTTTTCAACCTAATGCTCTCGAGTAATATTTCAAAGGTAGCCTAAGACATGGGGAGCAGAGTCACTTTCAGTTTTTTGCTTGTTTGTTCGTTTTTTTTTTTTTTTTTTCCTAAGACAGCAGGAGCAGGGTCACTTCTAGTTTTTTGTTTTTGTTTGCACAAAAAGATTTCTAGGCTTCATGTTCTACTTATTGAATCAGAAACTCTGGAGGAATATGAATTTTTAGGACGCTCAGAGTCAATGTTTATGGGCACTATTGTTTGAGAACCACTGTTCCAGGAGTTCCCAAAGGGCAGGTCATGCAAAAATTTCAAAGTCCAAATTTGTAATTTAGTCTCCTTTCTGCTTTTCCTGTTTGAATTTTTAAAAAAATCCAATGTGGTAGTGTAAACCTACCTTAGTCATCTGAATGTATAATATAACTAATGTATTCAACAAATTCCTCACTAAATGTGTCCATAAGTGTAGTGTCTTCTGGTTATTTCTATTACTGTCTCTTAGAAAAATGCTCTCTTGTTCCATTGTCCTGCTCTTTTGGAAGGGACAGTGAGGAGTGACAGGACGGAAGAAACAAGACAGCAGAAAAAATGGGATTTTTTTTTTTTTTTTTTATTTAACACATTTTCTCCTGCATTCTAGGACCGCTAGTCTTCAGGGGCATTCTGGTGGATAGGTGGATTGAGGAAGATTCGGACAGCACTTCTCACTGTCCTTAGTGCTGCATGTCCTATTTGTCAGATGTCATTCCACAAGGTTATTGGCTTTTTTAAAAAATTATTATTTCTCTCTTCAAGGGTTCATTTTCTCAATTTCATTGAGCTTACCAGTATATAGCTTTATCTCCCATTGCTTTCAGAGTTGATGTTTTCTCCCATGAGGTTTTCAGGCACAATATAAGAAAGGATGCTTCTAGACATTGTTCAGCTGTTTCTAAACATTCAGTAATATTAATAACTAAGGCCATTTCTACCCAAAACATTCAAATGTGATTAATTCTCTAGCCTAGTAAAAACAAATCTTACCAGACTTCTTATGTCTTGACATTCTTGGTTAATATCTTAAAAGCAAGACTTTATGTTTCTATCCTAGGTTATTTACATTCTGTATTTGCTGCATAAAGAGCTACAGTCATCTTTTGTTATTCATAGGGGATTGGTTTCAGTACCTTCCACATATACCAGTATCCATGGAGGCTGAAGTTTCTGATATATAATGGTTCACTATTTACATGTAACCTGTGCACATCCTTCTACATTCTTTAAATCATATCAAGATTATTTACAATACCAAATATAATGTAAATGCTAAATAAGTGACTGCTATACTGTATTGTTTAGAAAATAATAAGTCTGCAAACTTTCAATACAGATGCAACTTTTTTCCCCAGGTATTTTCAATCCATGTTTGGTTGAATCCAGGAATGTGGAACCCATTGAATAGAACGTCAACTGTACCTGCCAACACCTCTATCTTCCTTGCTATAAAGAGATCTTCCAATTTTATACCATTTGCCACCATTTTTCAACTCCTCTCTACATTCTCTATACCACCATACCAGTCAATGGTTATCAAATTGCTACCTCCTCAACCTCTTTATTAAGTAGACCTTGCATCTTTTAGCCTTAATTAGTGCTTACATTCTTACCAAGGTCTCTTTCTTTTTCAGGAACATTGCATTTCCACCATGTTTCAAACAAAGCCCATGTGCTGCTGTGAAGCCCAGATATTTTTCTTGATTTTCAGGACTGCAGGTCCAACCACAACTTTCAATACTGTGAACTGTTCCCTTCAAACTGTAGTTGTAGCTTACCATGATCAGACTGAGTTAGATGCCATTTATTCATTCATTTCTTCATTCACAGAAGCATATATTAAGAACTTACTTTTGGATATGTCTTAATTTTGGATATGTACCATAAGAATGGTAGGCAATTAAGAGAAAAAGACTTTTTGCACTTGCAGGTTTAATGTAAAGAGTGATTTCTAAATAATTAATTTCAATATAGTGTTTACCCTCTGAAAGATGGTTATAGACATAGCAGTAAGTTCATGAAGACTGGAGCATTTAATATATCTTGAACATATCAGAAGAGTTTTATAGAAAATAATGAATCTTCATCTGTATCCTAAACCATAATTTACAGGTGTAGTTACATGAATGGAGAAGAAATGTGGAACCACGGAAGTGTTTAAGCTGCCACTGTGATATCATGCATGCTTTCATCCTCATATTTCAGATATATTGTGTTTTTTACCTGTCTATACTCATGAAAGACAGTCCATCTTTTTTTAAAATCCCTGTGTCTGGTACAAAACATGACATATAATAGGCATCCAGTAAATCTTTTTTTTTTGAGTCGGCGTCTGGCTCTGTCGCCCAGGCTGGAGTGCAGTGGCCAGATCTCAGCTCACTGCAAGCTCTGCCTCCCGGGTTTACGCCATTCTCCTGCCTCAGCCTCCGGAGTAGCTGGGACTACAGGCGCCCGCCACCTGGCCCGGCTAGTTTTTTGTATTTTTAGTAGAGACGGGGTTTCACCGGGTTAGCCAGGATGGTCTGGATCTCCTGACCTCGTGATCCGCCCGTCTCGCCCTCCCAAAGTGCTGGGATTACAGGCTTGAGCCACCGCGCCCAGCCCCAGTGAATCTTTTTAATTAACAAGTGACTGGGTAGTTTATACACGCTTTTAATAGAAGAGCCAGCACAAGAACCCAGATCCTATTATCTCAGTTGATTAAAAAAAAAAAAAAATGTGTCATACTTTCTACATATACTGGGATGCTGATTTAAAAGTATGTGACATAGTGTAAGCTGTCTTTTAATTTGACCTTTAAAATCTTCCACCATTAAATGAGTGTCAAAGTTTGCACATTTGTGGATTTTAACATATTATTTGCACCACCTCAAAAGTAATCATTTATGAAATGACTGAGACACAAGAAAGATGGACTCCAAAAAATAGCTTTTATAGTTGACTGGAGACCCTTATACCTTGATGAACATTTTTAATGTAGAGCCTTACATTACATTACCCAGAATATTTTCTGATCACATTTTTAGATGCATCTGTAAACATTTAGGAATAGATGCTCTTTAGCTTTTTGAATCAGTTTCTTTATTCCAATTCTACTTTCATAAATGGTTTTCATTTACTCTTTGTCATGTACCTTTGGCTTGTGGTCATATTTATAATGAGTCAATCAGCAAAGGTGACTGACTGAATTGATTTATGCCATATGGACCTATCCCCTTCACATAAAAGTGGCATGAACTCCATAAATCTAGGCTCTAAAGGTGTTAGCCAGCTTTAATGAAAGCAGAGCATTCACCTAGAGGAGAGAGCAATGTCTTTCCTCTCTGTTACTTTGTCCTGTAAAGAGAAAGAGGACTCCTCCGCCGCGTGCAGTGGCTCACGCCTGTAATCCCAGCACTTTGAGAGGCTGAGACGGGCGGATCACGAGGTCAGGAGATCGAGACCATCCTGGCTAACATGGTGAAACCCCGTCTCTACTAAAAAATACAAAAAACTAGCCGGTCGAGGTGGTGGGCGCCTGTAGTCCCAGCTACTCGGGAGGCTGAGGCAGGAGAATGGCGTAAACCCGGGAGGCGGAGCTTGCAGTGAGCTGAGGTCCGGCCACTGCACTCCAGCCTGGGCGACAGAGCGAGACTCCGTCTCAAAAAAAAAAAAAAGAGAGAAAGAGGACTCCTAAGATGGAGCTGCTGATATATTATAACTTTTCATCATTTCTGGTGGCCACCTGTGTCATATGGCTTACACATTTTAATCTTTTAATTTTTAAATAATTTCCAGAATTATTAACATAACGAGACTCTCAGACATCAATAAATTAGTAGGTATGAATAAAATGACTGACAGGTATTCAGTAATCACTTTATACCAGGCAG
Source organism: Piliocolobus tephrosceles (assembly GCF_002776525.5). Lineage (NCBI taxonomy): Eukaryota > Metazoa > Chordata > Mammalia > Primates > Cercopithecidae > Piliocolobus > Piliocolobus tephrosceles. The sequence continues at coordinate 11,444,082 of NC_045435.1, forward strand.
TAAGGTGAACAATTTGTGATCTCATTTGTTTTTCACAAAAATCTTCTATGGTAACTGCTAAAATGGTCATGTCATCTAATATTTGAAGAAACTGAGTCATTAGATAACTCAAGCAAGTTGATCACTGTCATGTAACAGACAGGCCAGAGCAAGAATTCATACTTCACGGTGTAATTCCACAGTGCAGCTATTAAACACTATATTACAGCACCTCTCCTCTTCTGCAGTCAGAACACCATGTAGAAAATTTAGGTTTGTAAGAATACTGCAGTCTAGATAAGAAAAGGTGCAGATTAGTATCATTTATATTAAGAATTTATTACATTTTAAAGGGAATATATTGAAAGTTATCACTGGCATTTTAGAAAGTGTGGGTACTAGTGGCAGAGAAAAATTAGAAACAATATTGAAATATTCTAGGAAAAGATGAGAAGGAACTGCTGTAAGACAGCGAAATAATACAGAAGTTAGTTGGAATATGAGTCTCACTAAAATACCCATTCCATGATAAATAAGTGTGACTTGTTATGTTCAATGTTGTTTTCTGTCTAAGAAATATAATAATGGGAAATAATTAAAGGGATGTTTAATCTCAGCTGTCAGTATCAGTAATCTCTTCTTTGTAGCCACGTCTCACAAGTCACAGTCAAAATATAAAACAGAAAGTAGTATGACTTATGAAATCTTAGGAAAATTACTGGCAGAATTTTGCACATTGTTCATTTTCACAAAATAGTATACACGAGCTTTGCTAATTATTAAAACATTATTTTGTCTTCCAAAACTACTTATCATTATCTTAGTATAACAACTGATTTGCCCTACAATTTTATAGTTATTGAAAATAATATATATGTTGATATGAAATTAAAATAGGCTCATATATATATATATATATATATATATATTTAAGGGGGGAAACTTCTGATGTTTGTCTTTTAGCAATTATGACCAATATTTTACTACTTCTTAATGATGCATAATGCACTTTGAATTAAGCCAAGTACAGAACAAAACAAATATCATATGTTCTCACTCATATGTGGGAGCTAAGAAAATGAATCTCATGAAGATAAAGAGTAGTTTAGTAGTTACGGGAGATCAGGAAGGGTAGGGACAAGGAAAGGGTAAAGAGAGGTTAGTTAAGTAACATATAGGTTAACAGAAGATTATATTTTTGAACCTAACATTCAAAAAATCGGTAGGGTGCCTATAGTAAACAATATTCTATTGCATATTTTAAAATAGCTAGCGGAGAATAACTAAAATGTTCTCAGCTTAAAGAAAAGATAGGCATTTAAGGGGATGGATATCTCAATTACCCTAATTTGATTATTGTACATTGTATAAATGCATCAATATTTCACATAGACTTTGAAAATATGTATATCTATTATGTATCTATAAAAAAAATAAAATATGATAGAACCTACATGCCCTGAATTGCCATTTTATCTTTAAAACCTTCTGAATTCTAGTTAGAATATTTTAAAGCCATGTGTGTTTCCCCTAATTTCTGCATGTACCATAAAAATGTGCCATTTAATTAAGTTTATACAAGATATAGAAAAATTATGAATCTTTAGTCTTTGTCTTATTATAGAGGTCCTTAACATGACAAAATAATATACAAATATGCTTTCAGACCAGGGATATTTCCTATGGCTATGCAGGTTATGCAATGTACAACTCCATGAGGTTTCAGTATAGCTCAACTTTAGACCCAATCTCCATTGACACGAGAATGGTCTCTTCAGAATAAAGCAGAGTTAGAAAAATTCAGACTTGAAGAAATAAATTTTAAAAAAGGTGTATTTAACATGATTTCGTAGATCAGACTCAAACTGGAATTCCTTTAACATTTGAGAGTTTTATTTAATGAAACTTAGTTTTATTTGATACTAACAGATTTTGTAAAACTGAACACCCATTCATGGATATAAACATATGCCAGCTTTTAATTCTTAAGGTGTGCAAGATACTTGCACAGGTTAATTTGTAAGAGTGAGAAAATGATAAAGTATTTTATGTTACAAATGTGTAATTGATACTTGAGTGTGTTTTGTTCTTATACTTGTAGCAACACATAGTATTTGCCTTTCATTATTTGTGTGCTTAATATAGTTGTAATGGGCAATAAAAGAATGTTTATATTTGAATACAGAAATATTGGAGAACATAAAAATTAATTTTTCAGTTTAAATTCTCTAGCAGAGAGATATTAGAGAAGAAACAAAAACAAACAACAGAGTTTTGGGGGAAAAAAGCTACCTTAAGTTATTTGAAGAAAACCGTAAAATATCTAGAGCTACATTCAACATTTATAGAATTTTTTAGTAGGAAAGAAAGCCACATATCTTGGACCTCAAGAGGGGTATAAAACACAAACATTACTGTTTTTATATTTGTTCTAAAAGTGAATATAATTGATAGCTAAATAAGACAAAATAATGACATGTCGTCTAACTTTGCAAGTATCAATCACTCATTTCTACCGTTTACACTCATGACTCTTTAAAGCTTTGGTTGTCAGTTGTTTTTTCTTTTATATTTTTAAAATAAATTTTATTGTTATATTTAAGTTATAGAACATGATGTTATGAAATACAGAGGGATAATAAAAAGATTACTAAAATGAAACAAATTAACATATTCATTATCTCACCGAGCTACCTATTTTTTTGGCAAGAGTAGCAAAAATCTGATCATTTAGCATGAATCCCATGTTCAGTATAATTTCATTACCTATAGTAATAAAACATATTACTATATTTTCTTTTTATGTTTATTTTATTGCTGCATAATAGTCGGACATATTTATATGGTATGTGTAATATTTTGATACATGCATACAATGTGTAATGATCAAATCAGGGTAATTGTGATATCCATCAACTCAAATATGTATCATTTCTTTTTAAAATATGTCTAATTAATTCATTTTTATTGATATATATAAAATAGTTGTACATATTTTTGGTATTATGATATTTTGATATCTATATGCAATGTGTAGTGATCAACCAACCTATCACTTCAAACTTTTATTTTTTCTTTGTGTTGGAGACATTTTAAATCTTCTCTTCTAGTTATTTTGAATTATACAATAAATTATTGTTAACTACAGTCACCCTCCTGTGCTATCAAACACTAGAACTTATTTCTTCTACCTAAATGTCCATTTGTACCTGTTAACCAATTCCTTTCATCCCTCCATCTCCCCTACCCAGCCTCTGGTAACCACCATTATACTCACTACCTTCATGAGATGAATTTATTTAGCTCCCACATGTGAGTGAGAACACACAAAATTTGTCATTTTGTGCCTGGCTTATTTCACTTATTTCCATCAGTGTCATCCATGTTGCTGCAAATGACAGATGTCACTCTTTTTTATGGCTAAGTAACATTTCATTTTACACACAGGTTTTTTATTTTTTATTTTTTGTATTTATTTGTCTGTCAACAGACACTCATGTCGTCTCCATATCTTGCGTATTCTGAATGATCATGGGGGTGCAGATATCTTTACAAGGTAGTGTTTTATTTCCTTTGGTTGTCTGCCCAGAAAGGGGATTGCTGGGTCATATGGTAGTTCTAATTTTATTCCAATGTCTTTAGAAAACTTTTTACTGTTTTTCATAATGGTCGTACATTTACATTCCCACAAAAAATGTAGAAGAGCTTCCTTTTCTCCATACTCTTCCCCAAATGTGTTGTTGCTTGACTTTTTAATAGTAGCCATCCTAATGGGTCTGAGGTATAGTATCAAAGAGTGGATTTGTCTCATACCTCCCAAGTGATTAATGATGTTGAGCACCTTTTCATATACCTGTTGGCCATTTTAATTTCATTTTTGAAAAAATACCCTTCCAGCTCTTTTGCCCATTTATTTTTTAATTGCATTGCTTCTTTCTTACTCTTGAGTTGTATGAGTTCTTTATAAATTTTGGATACTAATACCTTATCAAATATATGATTTACAAATATGTTTTTCCTAATCCATAAACTGCCAGTCAACTGTTACTTGAGAATATAAGCTTAGTATAGAGAGTCACGTTAGACTGATATAAAAGTGTTTTAATGATATGCATAATGGAATTTATTATTCTTATTTAACTAAATACAATTTTGTGGTTTAAAAAATAGCTTCATTACAAGATGAGAAAAAATGCTACATAATCTTGTTAACATTGTATTTTTGTTGTTTCTTTTATGATCTTTCATTAAAACCTGAAATTTCTATGCATAACAAATTTAAAGTCAAGGTGATTCTAATTTTGAATGATATTTATGTTACAAAATTTCTGATATATTTTAAATATATATTTACTCTTTATCTCTTTCTAGTTTCAATGCCCTGGGTGCATTCACTGGGGGTTCTACATAGAAAGGAAATTTTTTAAAATGTAAGGAAAGAAAAATATGAATTCATTTCACAGCTTTAAATAACGCATGTCAAAATAATGTGTTAATTCAACTCTACCACCTTCACCCCAAAATACATGTGACATTCTAGATAATTTATCATGTTAGATTTTGCCTGCTGAACATTTATATATATATTTATTTTCATAGTGCAAATCTTTATTTTATTTTATTTTTTAAATTTTCCGTAAGTTATTGGGGTACAGGTGGTATTTGGTTGAGTAAGTCTTCAGCGGTGATTTGTGAAGTTTTGGTGCACCCGTCACCCGAGCAGTATACACTGCAACATATTTACAGTCTTTTATGCCTCACCCCCTCCAACTCTTCCCCCTAAGTTTACCCCACAATCCATTGTATCACTCTTATGCTTTTGCATCCTCATAGCTTAGCTCTCACGTATCAGTGAGAACATAAGATGTTTGGTTTTCCATTCTTGAGTTATTTCACTTAGAATAATAGTCTCCAATCTCATGCAGGTTACTGTAAATGCTGCTAATTCATTCCTTTTTATGGTTGAGTAGATTCCATTGTGTGTGTGTGTATGTGTATATATATATATACAAGTTTCTTTATCCAATCATTGATTGATGAGCATTTGGGTTGGTTCCATGATTTTGCAGTTGTGAATTGTGCTGCTATAAACATGCATGTGCAAGTATCTTTTTTGAATAATGACTTTTCTTCCTTTGGATAGATACCCAGTAGTGGGATTGCTGGATCAAATGGTAGTTCTACTTTCAGTTCTTTAAAGAATCTCCACACTGTTTTCCAGAGTGGCTGTACTAATTTACATTCCCACCAGCGGTGTAGAAGCATTTCCTGATCACAGCATCCACGCCAACATCTACTGTTTTTTGATTTTTTTATTATGGCCATTTTTGCAGGAGTAAGGTGATAATGCATTGTGGTCTTGATTTGCATTTTCCTGATCATTAGTAATGTTGAGCATTTTTTCATATATGTGTTGGCCATTTGTGTATCTCCTTTTGAGAATTGTCTAGCCATGTCCTTAGCCCACTTTTTTGTGGGATTTTTTCTGATTTGTATGAGTTTGTTGTAGATTCTGGATGTTAGTACTTTGCCAGATGTACAGATTGTGAAGATTTTCTCCCACACTGTGTGTTGTCTGTTTACTCTGCTGACAGTTCCTTTTGCCGTGCAAAAGCTCTTTAGTTTAGTTAGGTTCCAGCTATTTATTTTTGTTTTTATTGCATTTGCTTTTGGGTTCTTGGTTCATGAAATCCTTTCCTAAGCCAATGTCGAGAAGGGTTTTTCCAGTGTTATCTTCTAGAATTTGTATACTTTCAGGTCTTAGGTTTAAGTCCTTGAGCGATCTTGAGTAGATTTTTGTATCAGGTGAGAGATGAGGATCCAGTTTCATTCTCCTACCTATGGCTAGCCAATTATCCTAGCACCATTTGCTGAAAAGGGTGTCTTTTCATCACTTAATGTTTTTGTTTGTTTTGTCAAAGATCAGCTAGCTGTAAGTATTTCGGTTTATTTCTGCGTTCTCTTTTCTGTTCCATTGGTCTATGTGCCTATTTTTATACCACTACCATGCTGTTTTGGTGACTATGGCCTTATAGTACAGTTTGAAATCAGTAGTTGATGCCTGCAGATATGTTTTTTCTCAGTCCTGCTTTGGCTATGTGGGCTCTTTTTGGTTTCCTATGAATTTTAGAATTGTTTTTTCTCATTCTGTGAAGAATGATGGTGGTATCTTGATGGGGATTGCATTGAATTTGTAGACTGCTTTTGGAAATATGGACATTCTAGATACTTTATCATGTTAGATTTTGCCTGCTGAACATTTAAATCTATATTTATTTTAAGGGGGAAATCTTAAAAATAAAAAGCAAATATGAGCTTGTAAAAAGTTATTCCTACTATCATTTTGAAATATATATTTAGCGTGTATTTTTTAGGAATTGAAAATTAATATAAAATTACTGATGGAGTAGGAGCTAATTAAGAGTTTGCTTAAATAGCATGTTTTTCTTCTTTGAGTATTTCCTCATCTACCATACTATTCTGATCCCCAGCTCTACCACACTTCCAATTTAGAAAATAGTAAATCCTTTAGATTTATACAATGACTATGGAGAAAAATAATTGTATTTGAACTATCATAATACATATTTATTTATGTAATTGTATATGTAAATTTACATATATAAATTCATTTATTCATTCGTCATTCTAGAGACAGTTATGGAATGCTTAAATAAGTCAGAAATTCACCTAGACACTGGAGATATAAAGGCTCTGCCCTTAAGATAATGATGCTCTTGGCAGAGGAACAAGGGATACGTTGAATATCAAGATTAGGCCAGGCACAGTGGCTCACTCCTGTAATCACAGCACTTTGGGAGGCTGAGGAGGGTGGATCACGAGGTCAGGAGATTGAGACCATCCTGGCTAACACAGTGAAACCCTGTCTTTGCTAAAAATACAAGAAAAAAAAATTAGCTGGGTGTGGTGGTGGACGCCTGTAGTCCCAGCTACTCAGGAGGCTGAAGCAGGAGAATGGCGTGAACCTAGGAGGCAGAGCTTGCTGTGAGCAGAGATCGTGCCACTGCACTCCAGCCTGGGCGGCAGAGTGAGACTCCATCTCAAAAAATAAAATAAAATAAAATAAAATAGAATATAAAATAAAATAAATATCAAGATTAAATTCTGTAAGTACTCTGATATAGATATTCACACAGTATAATATAAACCAAGACAGGTTTCAAACTCAAGTTATAAAATCAAAGCAAGATTTAAAGAACCCATGTGAATTTAAGGAACTGAGGACTGAATTTTGATGAATTGAAATTGGCCAGGTGAAGATATGTGGAAGAGAGCTGTAGAGATGGGGGATGATTGTGCAAGGCACTTTCAACAGAGGCAATGATGTCTGCCATTATAGCTTTGAAATTTGGAATGGTCGGTCTATAGAACAGGAATGTATGTTGTGTACAGAAAGTAGGAAGCTAGGAAGATATGTTTATTAGGTTTAGAGTTTTGAATTCTAGCCTCAATATTGTGGAAATAATTTACAGGGTTTTGATAAAGGACGAAATCTGATGGTTTTTCCTGATTGAGTTTTAGAAATGTGATAAGTGCAGGAATGTGGATAGGGTAGGGGAAGCGTCTAGGGTGATCTAAAGATCCAGTGAGACATTAAGTACAGTATCTCAGATAAGAAACAATGAGGATATCAACTAAGATACTGACTGTTAAACAATGGGGCCAAGAAACTATGAAAGAGGGGGTGAATAGTATCCTTTTTCAACAGAGATTGAAGGAGCAAAAGAAGGCTAAGAAAGCATTGAGTGTTGCAGCTTTTCTAGGCGCACAGCATAAGCTGTCAGTGGATGTGCCATTATGGTGTCTGGAGGATTGTGTTCCTCTTCTCACAGCTCCACTAGGCAGTGCCCCAGTAGGTACTCTGTGTGGGGGCTCTGACCCCACTTTACTTCCCTAGCAGAGGGTCTCCATGCGAGCCCTGCTCCAGCAGCAAAATTCTGCATGGACATCCAGGCATGTCCATACATCCTATTAAATCTAGGCAGAGATTTCCAAACCCCAGTTCCTGACTTCTGTGTACCTACAGGCTCAACCCCATGTAGAAGCTGCCAAGACTTGAGACTTGAAGCTTCAAGACTGAAGCCACAGCCTGAGACCTACATTAGCCTCTTTCAGCCATGCTGGGAGAGGCTGAGACACAGGGCACCAAGTCCCTAGGCTGCAGACAGCATGGGGGCCCTGGGCATGGCCCACAAGATAACTTTTTCCTCCTAGATCTCCAGGCCTGTGATGGGAGGGGCTACTGTGAAGACCTATGACATGCCTTGGAGATATTTTCCCCATTGTTTTGGGGATTAACATTTGACTCCTAGTTATTTATGCAAATTTCTGCCACCAGCTTGAATTTTTCCTCAGAAAATGGTATTTCTTTTCTATTGCATTGCCAGGCTGCAAATCTTCCCAACTTTTACACTCTGCTTTTCCTATAAAACTGAATGCATTTAACAGCAACCAAGTCACCTCTTGAATGCTATGCTGCTTAGAAATTTTTTCCACCAGATACCCTACATCATCTCTCTCAAGTTCAAAGTTCCACAAATTACAAAGGAGGGGCAAAATGCCACCAGTCTCTTTGCTAAAACATAACAAGAGTCACCTTTGCTCTAGTTCCCAACATGTTCCTCATTTCTATCTGAGAACACCTCAACCTGAATTTCATTGTCCACATCTTTATCAGCATTTTGGACAAAGTCATTCAACAAATTTCTAGGGAGTTCCAAACTTTCCCACATTTTCCTGTTTTCTTCTGAGCCCTCCAAACTGTTCCAGCCTCTGCTTGTTACCCAGTTCCAAAGTCACTTGTAGAGTTTTGGGTATCTTTTCAGCAGTGCCTCACTCTACTGATACCAATTTACTGTATTAGTCCATTTTTACACTGGTGATAAAGACAAACCTGAGACTGGGCAATTTACAAAAGAAAGAGGCTTAATTGGACTTATACTTCCATGTGGCTGGGGAAGCCTCAAAATCATGATGGAGGGCAAGGAGGTGCAAGTCACATCTTACATGGATGGCGGCAGGCAAAGAGAGAGAGCTTGTGTAGGGGAACTTCTCTTTCTAAAACCATCAGATTTTGTGAGACGTATTCACTATCATAAGAACAACACAAGAAAGAGTTGTCCCCATGATTCAATTACCTCCCACTAGGCCCCTCCCACAACATGCGGGAATTTAAGATGAGATTTGGGTGGGGACACAGCCAAACCATATCAAGAATGAATCAAAAACAAGAACAGCCAGTGTTCAGCTTAAGCCTCATTTTTATCAGTGTAGACATGCTGATTCCCCTATATTGTCCCTATCTGCTCTTCTCATAGTACCCAATTTCCTTATCTTATTTACTTTGAATTGGTTATTCATTGTATGTATGTTTTGCTACATTCAAATGTCTAGCAAGACAAAAGCAGTGTTTTATTCAGAATTTTATTTTCACCACTGCCTAGCTAATCCCGTGACTGACATTTATTTTATGAATGTGTGAGAGAATGAAAGGAACATATAAAGGGATTCCCTTTGGCATGAGACAAACTTGGGTGACTTAAAAGTTGTATACATTGAAAATTAAAGCAGAAGAACTCTTCTTATTGTAAAATTGTAACAATATCTCTTACAAGATTAGCAAATTGTTTAAGTGAGGTTTTTATGAAATCACCTGGGATGTTTTTTGTAATAGGAAAATTAATCAATAAATATAAATATTTTATTCTTTCTTCCCCAACAAACTTCCGAGTTTCTGGTGACTCAACCCTTAGCTTTGTAAGAATAGGTTTTTCATTAATAATACAAACTGGAGGTCACCAGGGCAGGGGACATTAATGGCGTGGGGAAGACTGGAAGGATGTTGGACAATGGATACAAAATTTCAATTAGTTCCAGGAATAAGATCAAGAGATCTGTTGTACAACATAGTGACTATAATTAATAGCAATGCATTATATACTTGAAAATTACTCAGAGAGTAGAGTTCATGTTCTCACTGCAAACAAATAAGCATGTGAGGCAATACATACGTTAATTGGCTTTAGTTAGCCATCGTACGTGCCATACATATTTCAAAGCTTTATGTTTTACATCAAAAATATGTGCAATTTTTATTTGTTAATTAAATGAACAATAGAAACACGACTTAGAATTTTTTTATGTGTGTAAATTGTGTTGTAAGGAAATGTTTTAAACTGTTTTTAACTTTTAAATCATGCTTATTAGGAGAATCTTACATTTGCAATCAGAACAACTAGAAAAAATCCAAACTTTTATATGGTTAATCACTTTGTTGCAAAGCTACCGATAGGATTTTATTTTTAAACAAAATTATGCAGGAATACAATTTCCTAAAACATTAAATCTCTCTGAAGAAATGAAGATTAAAATCAGATGTGCTTTGAATGCTAAAGACAATGGTCTCTTACTCCAGGAGAGATGAGTTAATTTTGGAGTCCTGAATGCTATTGTAGAACTTATAGTCAGATCAATTTTGAATTTGTCTGTGGAGGCTAGGAACTGAAAAAAATAATAGAAAATTAGAGCATGTCAGTGTAACAGCACAGAAACTGACATTCTCAGATGCAGAGAGCTGATGACATCTGAGCCAAACTTTAGGGAATATTAAAGCTTCAAACAACAAAAAAGTTGCATTTATGAATCGAACTGCCATACTGCCCTAGAAACAGTTGATGGCAAAGTGGTTTTTTATTGTTATTCATATGCTGAAATCCATAACTACATCTCAGTGTGAAGGTGGAAAGTATTATATATATATATATATGCGCACACACACATATAGTATGTTCAAACTAGAAGAAGCATTCCTTACATCTATTACGAAATGGAGTAATGCTTAGAATGCCAGCAACAGCCAGAATAGAGTTCATGTGGGACAATTTTACAGACACATGATGTTTCAAACAATCATGAAGATCACCATTGGATTCACACTCTTGACGAAGCTGATATATATGTACAATTTACAGCTGATAAATATATATGTGTGTGTGTGCGTGTATATACGTACTTTACAGCATACATATATATACTTACAGCATATATATTTATGTGTTTTTTTTATTATTATACTTTAAGTTCTAGGGTACATGTGCATAACGTGCAGGTTTGTTACATATGTATATATGTGCCATGTTGGTGTGCTGCACCCATCAACTCGTCAGCACCCATCAATTCATCATTTATATCAGGTATAACTCCCCAATGCAATCCCTCCCCCCTACCCCCTCCCCATGATAGGCCCCATTGTGTGATGTTCCCCTTCCCGAGTCCAAGTGAGCTCATTGTTCAGTTCCCACCTATGAGTGAGAACATGCGGTGTTTGGTTTTCTCTTCTTGTGATAGTTTCCTAAGAATGATGGTTTCCAGCTGCATCCATGTCCCTACAAAGGACGCAAACTCATCGTTTTTTATGGCCGCATAGTATTCCATGGTGTATATGTGCCACATTTTCTTAATCCAGTCTGTCACTGATGGACATTTGGGTTGATTCCAAGTCTTTGCTATTGTGAATAGTGCCGCAATAAACATACGTGTGCATGTGTCTTTGTAGTAGCATAATTTATAATCCTTTGGGTGTATACCCAGTAGTGGGATGGCTGGGTCATATGGTACCTCTAGTTCTAGATCTTTGAGGAATTGCCATACTGTTTTCCATAATGGTTGAACTAGTTTACAATCCCACCGACAGTGTAAAAGTGTTCCTATTTCTCCACATCCTCTCCAACACCTGTTGTTTCCTGAGGTTTTAATGATTGCCATTCTAACTGGTGTGAGATGGTATCTCATTGTGGTTTTGATTTGCATTTCTCTGATGGCCAGTGATGATGAGCATTTTTTCATGTGTCTGTTGGCTGTATGAATGTCTTCTTTTGAGAAATGTCTGTTCATATCCTTTCCCCACTTTTTGATGGGGTTGTTTGTTTTTTTCTTGTATATTTGTTTGAGTTCTTTGTAGATTCTGGAAATTAGCCCTTTGTCAGATGAGTAGATGGCAAAAATTTTCTCTCATTCTGTAGGTTGCCTGTTCACTCTGATGGTAGTTTCTTTAGCTGTGCAGAAGCTCTTTAGTTTAATGAGATCCCATTTGTCAATTTTGGCTTTTGCTGCCGTTGCTTTTGGTGTTTTAGACATGAAGTCCTTGCCCCTGCCTATGTCCTGAATGGTACTACCTAGATTTTCTTCTAGGGTTTTTATGGTATTAGGTCTAACATTTAAGTCTCTAATCCATCTTGAATTAATCTTCGTATAAGGAGTAAGGAAAGGATCCAGTTTCAGCTTTCTACTTATGGCTAGCCAATTTTCCCAGCACCATTTATTAAATAGGGAATCCTTTCCCCATTTCTTGTTTTTGTCAGGTTTGTCAAAGATCAGATGGTTGTAGATGTGGGGTATTATTTCTGAGGACTCTGTTCTGTTCCATTGGTCTATATCTCTGTTTTGGTACCAGTACCATGCTGTTTTGGTTACTGTAGCCTTGTAGTATAGTTTGAAGTCAGGTAGCGTGACGCCTCCGGCTTTGTCCTTTTGACTTAGGATTGTCTTGGCAATGCAGGCTCTTTTTTGGTTCCATATGAACTTTAAAGCAGTTTTTTCCAATTCGGTGAAGAAACTCATTGGTAGCTTGATGGGGATGGCATTGAATCTATAAATAACCTTGGGCAGTATGGCCATTTTCACAATATTGATTCTTCCTATCCATGAGCATGGTATGTTCTTCCATTTGTTTGTGTCCTCTTTGATTTCACTGAGCAGTGGTTTGTAGTTCTCCTTGAAGGGGTCCTTTACATCCCTTGTAAGTTGGATTCCTAGGTATTTTATTCTCTTTGAAGCAATTGTGAATGGAAGTTCATTCCTGATTTGGCTCTCTGCTTGTCTGTTACTGGTGTATAAGAATGCTTGTGATTTTTGCACATTAATTTTGTATCCTGAGACTTTGCTGAAGTTGCTTATCAGCTTAAGAAGATTTTGGGCTGAGACGATGGGGTTTTCTAAATATACAATCATGTCGTCTGCAAACAGGGACAATTTGACTTCTTCTTTTCCTAACTGAATACCCTTGATTTCTTTCTCTTGCCTGATTGCCCTAGCCAGAACTTCCAACACTATGTTGAATAGGAGTGGTGAGAGAGGGCATCCCTGTCTCGTGCCAGTTTTCAAAGGGAATTTTTCCAGTTTTTGCCCATTCAGTATGATATTGGCTGTGGGTTTGTCATAAATAGCTCTTATTATTTTGAGGTACGTTCCATCAATACCGAATTTGTTGAGCGTTTTTAGCATGAAGGGCTGTTGAATTTTGTCAAAAGCCTTTTCTGCATCTATTGAGATAATCATGTGGTTCTTGTCTGTGGTTCTGTTTATATGCTGGATTACGTTTATTGATTTGCGAATGTTGAACCAGCCTTGCATCCCAGGGATGAAGCCCACTTGATCATGGTGGATAAGCTTTTTGATGTGCTGCTGAATCCGGTTTGCCAGAATTTTATTGAGGATTTTTGCATTGATGTTCATTAGGGAGATTGGTCTAAAATTCTCTTTTTTTGTTGTGTCTCTGCCAGGCTTTGGTATCAGGATGATGTTGGCCTCATAAAATGAGTTAGGGAGGATTCCCTCTTTTTCTATTCATTGGAATAGTTTCAGAAGGAATGGTACCAGCTCCTCCTTGTACGTCTGGTAGAATTCAGCTGTGAATCCATGTGGTCCTGGGCTTTTTTTGGTGGGTAGGCTATTAATTATTGCCTCAATTTCAGAGCCTGCTATTGGTCTATTCAGGGATTCAACTTCTTCCTGGTTTAGTCTTGGGAGAGTGTACGTGTCCAGGAAATTATCCATTTCTTCTAGGTTTTCTAGTTGATTTGCGTAGAGGTGTTTATAGTATTCTCTGATGGTAGTTTGTATTTCTGTGGGGTCGGTGGTGATATCCCCTTTATCATTTTTTATTGCATCTATTTGATTCCTCTCTCTTTTCTTCTTTATTAGCCTTGCTAGCGGTCTGTCAATTTTGTTGATCTTTTCAAAAAACCAACTCCTGGATTCATTGATTTTTTGGAGGGTTTTTTGTGTCTCTATCTCCTTCAGTTCTGCTCTGATCTTGGTTATTTCTTGCCTTCTGCTAGCTTTTGAATGTGTTTGCTCTTGCCTCTCTAGTTCGTTTAATTGTGATGTTAGAGTGTCAATTTTTGATCTTTCCTGCTTTCTCTTGTGGGCACTTAGTGCTATAAATTTCCCTCTACACACTGCTTTAAATGTGTCCCAGAGATTCTGGTATGTTGTATCTTTGTTCTCATTGGTTTCAAAGAACATCTTTATTTCTGCTTTCATTTCGTTATGTACCCAGTAGTCATTCAGGAGCAGGTTGTTCAGTTTCCATGTAGTTGAGCGGTTTTGATTGAGTTTCTTAGTCCTGAGTTCTAGTTTGATTGCACTGTGGTCTGAGAGACAGTTTTTTATAATTTCTGTTCTTTTACATTTGCTGAGGAGTGCTTTACTTCCAATTATGTGGTCAATTTTGGAATAAGTGCGATGTGGTGCTGAGAAGAATGTATATTCTGTTGACTTGGGGTGGAGAGTTCTCTAGATGTCTATTAGGTCCGCTTGGTGCAGAGATGAGTTCAATTCCTGGATATCCTTGTTAACTTTCTGTCTCGTTGATCTGTCTAATGTTGACAGTGGAGTGTTGAAGTCTCCCATTATTATTGTATGGGAGTCTAAGTCTCTTTGTAAGTCTCTAAGGACTTGCTTTATGAATCTGGGTGCTCCTGTATTGGGTGCATATATATTTAGGATAGTTAGCTCTTCCTGTTGAATTGATCCCTTTACCATTATGTAATGGCCTTCTTTGTCTCTTTTGATCTTTGATGGTTGAAAGTCTGTTTTATCAGACACTAGGATTGCAACCCCTGCTTTTTGTTGTTCTCCATTTGCTTGGTAGATCTTCCTCCATCCCTTTATTTTGAGCCTATGTATGTCTCTGCATGTGAGATGGGTCTCCTGAATACAGCAGACTGATGGGTCTTGACTCTTTATCCAGTTTGCCAGTCTGTGTCTTTTAATTGGAGCATTTAGTCCATTTACATTTAAGGTTAATATTGTTATGTGTGAACTTGATCCTGCCATTATGATATTAACTGGTTATTTTGCTCATTAGTTGATGCAGTTTCCTCCTAGCCTCGATGGTCTTTACATTTTGGCATGTTTTTGCAATGGTTGGTACCTGTTGTTCCTTTCCATGTTTAGGGCTTCCTTCAGGGTCTCTTGTAAGGCAGGCCTGGTGGTGACAAAATCTCTAAGCATTTGCTTATCTGTAAAGAATTTTATTTCTCCTTCACTGATGAAACTTAGTTTGGCTGGATATGAAATTCTGGGTTTAAAATTCTTTTCTTTAAGAACGTAAAATATTGGCCCCCACTCTCTTCTGGCTTGTAGAGTTTCTGCTGAGAGATCTGCTGTCAGTCTGATGGGCTTCCCTTTGTGGGTAACCCGACCTTTCTCTCTGGCTGCCCTTAAGATTTTTTCCTTCATTTCAACTTTGGTGAATCTGGCAATTATGTGTCTTGGAGTTGCTCTTCTGGAGGAGTATCTTTGTGGCATTCTCTGTATTTCCTGAATTCGAATGTTGGCCTGCCCTGCTAGGTTGGGGAAGTTCTCCTGGATGATATCCTGTAGAGTATTTTCCAATTTGGTTCCATTTTCCCCCTCACTTTCAGGCACCCCAATCAGACGTAGATTTGGTCTTTTTACATAATCCCATACTTCTTGCAGGCTTTGTTCATTTCTTTTTCTTCTTTTTTCTTTTGGTTTCTCTTCTCACTTCATTTCATTCATTTGATCCTCCATCGCTGATACTCTTTCTTCCAGTTGATCGAGTCGGTTACTGAAGCTTGTGCATTTGTCACGTATTTCTCGTGTCATGGTTTTCATCTCTGTCATTTCGTTTATGACCTTCTCTGCATTAATTAGTCTAGCTGTCAATTCTTCCACTCTTTTTTCAAGATTTTTGGTTTCTTTGCGCTGGGTACGTAATTCCTCCTTTAGCTCTGAGAGGTTTGATGGACTGAAGCCTTCTTCTATCATCTCATCAAAATCACTCTCTGACCAGCTTTGATCTGTTGCTGGCAATGGGCTGTGCTCCTTTGCAGGAGGAGATGCACTCTTATTTTTTGAATTTCCAGCTTTTCTGTCCTGCTTTTTCCCCATCTTTGTGGTTTTATCTGTTTCTGGTCTTTGATGATGGTGACGTACTGACGGGGTTTTGGTATAGGTGACCTTCCTGTTTGATACTTTTCCTTCTGACAGTCAGGACCCTCAGCTATAGGTCTGTTGGAGATTGCTTGAGGTCCACTCCAGACCCTGTTTGCCTGGGTATCAGCAGCAGAGGTTGCAGAAGACAGAATATTGGGGAACAGCGAGTGCACCTGTCTGATTCTTGCTTTGGAAGCTTCCTCTCAGGGGTGTACTCCACCCTGTGAGGTGTGGGGTGTCAGACTGCCCCTAGTGGGGGATGTCTCCCAGTTAGGCTACTCAGGGGTCAGTGACCCACTTGAGCAGGCAGACTGCCCCTTCTCAGATCTCAACCTCCGTGTTGGGAGATCCACTGCTCTCTTCAAAGCTGTCAGACAGAGTCGTTCGCGTTTGCACAGGCTTCTGCTCCTTTAGCTGAGCCCTGTCCCCAGAGGTGCAGTCTACAGAGACAGGCAGGTTTCCTTGAGCTGCTGTGAGCTCCACCCAGTTCGAGCTTCCCAGCGGCTTTATTTACCTACTTAAGCCTCAGTGATGGCAGGCGCCCCTCCCCCAGCCTCGCTGCTGCCTTGTGGTTAGATTGCAGCAGACTGCTCTGTTAGCAAGGAGGGAGGCTCCCTGGGCGTGGGACCCTCCCGGCCAGGTGTGGGATATATTCTCCGGTGTGCCGGTGTTACAGCGCAGTATTGGGGTGGGAGTTACCCGATTTTCCAGGTGTTGTGTGTCTCAGTTCCCCTGGCTAGGAAAAGGGATTCCCTTCCCCCTCGCGCTTCCCAGGGGAGGCGATGCCTCACCCTGCTTCAGCTCTCGCTGGTCAAGCTGCAGCAGCTGACCCGCACGGATTGTCCGGCACTCCCGAGTGAGATGACCCCAGTACCTCAGTTGAAAATGCAGAAATCACCGGTCTTCTGTGTCGCTCGCGCTGGGAGATGGAGACTGGAGCTGTTCCTATTCGGCCGTCTTGCTCCGCCCCTCTGTGTTTTTATATATATACACTCGTGTGTGTGTGTGTGTGTATATATATATACTTTGTGTGTGTGTGTGTGTGTGTGTGTGTGTGTGTGTATGCTGTAATTTGGACACTGAACATGAAGTCCTGGTGAATTTGATAAATCAATTTCTCCAAACATAGCTTAGAGGGTCTCTAGAGTAGTGCTTTTCATACTTTAATGTGCAGGTGAATCACTTGGGAACCTTGTTAAAAATAGATTTTGATTGAGTAGTTTTATGGTGGGGCCTAAGATTATGTATTCTCAACAAACTTCTAGATAATGCTGATGTTACCAGACTATAGGGAAAACTAGTCTTAGTCTATAGGAAAAACTTTGAATAGCATGGATGTGGCCAGAGCCAGCCTTGGTCTCAAGTTGGTGTCTGCAACATTTAAGTGATTTCCAGTGTAACCAAGACTGTCAAAGTTGGACTACTGTGATTGCTCAATCACACATTCTGTGGTTTTTCACAGATGGTCAAAAATGGGATAATTTGATATTCACACAAGATGGTTGAGAAATATTGTGGTTCAAGATAACAACATGTTCTCTTTAGTTACAACAAGTACAGCCGTTGATGCAGTCTTTCTCAAACTCTTCTGGGAAGCTTCTAAGAGATGATGCTTCAGATCAGTTAAATCAGAAATTCTACAGTAGATTCCACTGTGAAGGCAACACAGATTAAGGTCTAATAGTGTTTCTTCACCTTAGTAGAGCCAGAAGCCTAGAGAGAAAGACACTAAAAACCTAGGACCCCATTCTCTTCAGTAATTGTCATTTCTCAAGTTCCAAGTTGATCAAAGGGACATTAGAGGGTACCGAGGCACAGGGACATTAGAGGGCACCGAGGCACAGGGACATTAGAGGACACTGAGGCACAGGGACATTAGAGGACACTGAGGCACAGGGACATTAGAGGGCACCAAGGCACAGGGACTTTAGAGGATACTGAGGCACAGGGACATTAGAGGGCACTGAGACAAAGGGATATTAGAGGGCACCGAGACAAAGGGATATTAGAGGGCACCGAGACAAAGGGATATTAGAGGGCACCGAGACAAAGGCTAACCTGGTTACCAGTGCTAAAGGTGTTGAAGAGTAAGTATGATCATCCAAGCAGAAGAGAAAGATTTTGGCAGCTCTGGTTTTCACTGGAATTTCCCACCTGTAAAGGGAGGTGTTACGATAGCTAAGAAAAAGAGTTATTTGTATTAAAGAACTAAAAAATAAGGAGAGTAAAAAAGAACTGTAGAAGCAAGACCACTGGGTATATTCACATAGGAAGGACTCGATAGCATTAATTATCTTCATCAACTGTCATTGGTTAGACCAGAGAAGCAAAGGCTTGCACAATTTCTATTCAATGAGGAAAACTTTGATTTGCTGAGCTAAATTATTCTTACTTTTGTTTGTGAATTGTACACATTTTTGTAAATATAACACATTGCTCTACAAGTGACAGCAGGACTCTATGCACAATTGTTCAATTATTTTTGTATTATAATTATTAAATTATGCTGTATGATTTTTGATGTGAATTTATTATAGTATGAAATCATATTAATAATAGTAACCCACTAAAGTCCAGTCATTGATTTGAATACTTAATATTCCCAGACTTTATAGAATGATACTGAATATTAAATATGCATAGGTGGTTTAGAATGGGCCTTTACTGGTTTAATTAGTAGTCAAGCAGTTTCATGTTGAATATTTGTACTTTATAGATAAAAGCTGACAGTTAAGCCTGTACTTTTCTGTTTTGAAAAAAAGCATTCTTTTAAATTAAATTAACTTTATAGTGTTTATCATTATTAAGTGATTGAATATATTTTCTGGAATATTCCATCAATTCTGAATGGAATCCCAGATTTTTATCAATTCATTCATTATATTTTAAACATTTTCAGTATATGATTTTTTGTATACATTTTATATATACACATATACATTGAGGAAAATATCTATGGCTGAATATTTCAGTTCATATTTTACAAATTTGCATATAAGATGTCCTACTAATTTCCAATTGCAAATATGTTCTCTATTCTCTGTTGTTTCTTTATGTTCCGGACACCTGCTTTCTCCCTATTATTATAAAGAGTGAATTTTAATGACTATTGCTTTTTAAATGTCTATTGTATTGTATTGTATGCTCTGTTACAGGGAACTATTATTTGGCTTTTGCAAGTAAATAGAAATTGAACAAGTTTTGTAATTTTTCTTAAAGTATCATGTAATAAGCTGATTTCTATGATACTAGTAAAACATCTGAAGAGCATTTTAAACACTACAGCAGTTTATTTGATATTTGCCTAGTTACTGCATCATATGCTATTGTTTCATTTGTTATAATGCAGATAATTTGGCAAGGGTGGGGGAAATCTGATGGCTCACAGAGGCAGGTTAGCCTTTATTAACTGTTTTGTACAGAATTCACAGAATTCACAAGAAAGGAGACATGATTGTGAACAGGTCTTCAGCACGTTGTTGCCACTATGCAAATAGATCCTAAGACCAGGTAGTCATTCACAGGAAAAAAATAACTATTCTACAGGAAAAAAAATTTCAAGGAACTAATAACCACTCCTTTTTGTATCTTGTCTGACAGATATTATGATCAGAAAATAACATAAACATGGTTCTGCTTCAAAAATAAAGGGAATATAGTTATATTCTAAAGATAATCTAGAATATTCTGAGCTCAAATTTCTAGATAATGTTTAACAGAGTATTTTCTACTTTGAGGGTGCATTGAACTCTTTCCATAATATTACTAGGACATTTGTATATCTATTTATACCAGAACTTACAGTTTCATATTTATGTTTAGTTTTCAAAGCCAGAAGATTCCTTAGAATCATGTAATCACACTCTATAATTTTTAAAGTAATAAACCTCAGACTTTAAAAACTAAAGTCATTTTCTCAAGGTTGGACATAGACAAAAAGAAAAATAATTCACCTTGTATCCAGTGGCTACAGATACGGTTTGCATCAGAGAGCCCTTCCCATATAGATTTATATGGCTGACTCATTTATTCTGCCTTTCCATAATTGTGTTGTCAAATATTTCCTTTATGACATTGAATTAAAAATAAATATTCTGCTTTATAAAGTGAAGAACATACTATATTCCTTGACCTAGGTAAAGTGACATAAAATGTAATTTTATATAAAAATTTTGAAAATCAACAACATTCATTCACAATACGGAGGTAAAACACAGCATCCCAAAAATCAGATAGTATATTCCTGAATTATAATCATTTTAAAAGATTTTAAATAGTATAATCTTTTACTTGTTGTCATACTTTAGTTGTTGTTGCTAATTTTTTTCTTCGAATCATATCCACTTGGAATCTAACAGTGAATTAGTTAATAACAACACTAAACTATGATTATTGAGAATCAGAAGAAAAACTAGTTAGTATACACACACAACTTAAATGGTCATATTAAACCATGATATAAACAATAAATTCTGAATGTCAGGTTTAAGGGGTTGAATAAGTAATTTCAAAATACCATTTCAGTCAGATTTTATTAAATAACCACAAAGTCATTTGTGTGAGGGATTCATCATCATTACTTTTAACTTTAGAACCCTGTCACTATGTTAATATAATTATACTATTATTGCTTTCAATAAGGTCTAATAATTGAAAACTATGTTGTTCAAAGCATATGTAGGTGCCATTCATACTAAAATAATGAAAAGCACCTAAAAGAAACTCAATGGTCATACATTTCATCTGCAAGGAAATCAATGAGACTGAATTTTAAAAGATTATTTCTGAAGATTATAGGAATAAATCAAACAGATATTCATATTGAGTAAAATTTTAAAAACTCATTAAACCTGGGATTATAACTGGTAATTTTATCATTCGTTACATCAATGGTACATCTCAAAAACTGATTGCATTTTGTTTATTTTGTTGAAAATCACTAAGGTCTGTATTGGAGGCAATATTGTCAATTTTTATGATTCAGAAGTAAAAGTTATTTAAAAAAAACGGAAGGACTTTTCTACCTATTTTCCTAACCACTATGAAACTATTGTTACTTTCTGTGTTATGAAGTAACTAATTAAATATTATCCCCACTGGAATGACTGGAGGTAGAGTCAATATGATGTCCATGTTGCTGATTTTCAGGGCAGGCAACAAAACAAGAACCTAGTGTTTTTGTTTGTTTGTATTGCTTTGCTTTAATTAGTCTCAGCTAATTTTATTGTTGCATATATATCCAATCCAGGATTCCAGGATGATATAGTTCATGGTGTACTTTGACATTATAGTTTGTGATTTTTTATAATAGTCATTTATAATAATAATTTCTTTTCTTTATTTTTTTTGAGACAGAGTCTCGCTCTGTCACCCAGGCTGGAGTGTAGTGGCCGGATCCTGGCTCACTGCAAGCTCCGCCTCCCGGGTTCACGCCATTCTCCTCCCTCAGCCTCCCGAGCAGCTGGGACTACAGGCGCCCGCCACCTCGCCCGGCTAGTTTTTTTGTATTTTTTAGTAGAGATGGGGTTTCACCATGTTAGACAGGATGGTCTCGATCTCCTGACCTTGTGATCCGCCCGTCTCGGCCTCCCAAAGTGCTGGGATTACAGGCTTGAGCCACTGCGCCTGGCCTACTATAATAATAATTTCTAATAGTACCTCTCCAAGTCAGTGAGAAAACCTTCTTAAAGAAGTTGCATGATCGACTGCTGTTAAACAGATACATTTTTTATAAACTAAAGGACAAATACTTTTCTTAGAAATTGTATAATGTTCTGTGATTTTATTGCCTGAGTAAATAAACTATGAAAATTCACTAATCCTTAATATTTTAATTACTACTATAGACCCAGATTACTTTTCATAACTAAATCATAGTGTTTAGTTTCTTTTTATAATTGTATCCAATAAGGTTGCAACACACGAGCTTTCTAGAGCTAGTAAAGTGGCTCA
This sequence comes from Piliocolobus tephrosceles, assembly GCF_002776525.5. Taxonomy (NCBI): domain Eukaryota; kingdom Metazoa; phylum Chordata; class Mammalia; order Primates; family Cercopithecidae; genus Piliocolobus; species Piliocolobus tephrosceles. The sequence goes on from NC_045435.1 coordinate 11,466,276, forward strand.
AGTATACCTGACTATTCCAGGCTCTTATATTTTCTGTGTCATTAAGGATGTAAGTTTCATTTGCATACTTATATCATAATCACTATAGAGCTGGTACAAATCAAGCAACACTTGAAGCTGTTTATGCACAACAAGCACATATCACATTGGTAAATTATTATGGTTATCTAAGGATGAAATAAGAACAGCATTTTTCTTCCGAGTATATATTTTTTTGGCAAACCGGTATTACAAATTTAAAACATATAGTCATTTCAAGGCATAGGGGATTGGTTCCAGGACTCCCATGGATACCAAAATTCACAGATGCTCATGTTCTTTATGTAAAATGATGTAGTATTTGGATGTAACCTATGCACATCCTAGTGTATAATTTAAATCATCTGTAGATTATTTATAATACCTAGTACCATGTAAATATCATATAAACAGTTGCTATACTTTATTGTTTAATGAATCATGACAAGAAAATACGTTTGTACATGCTCAATACAGATATAACCATTCATTAATTTTTTTTTTTTTTTTTGAGACACAGTCACTCTGTGGCCCAGGCTAGAGCCCAGTGGTGCAATCACAGCTCACTATAACCTCGAATGCCTGCAATCAAGCTATCACCCCACCTCAGCCTCCTGGGTAGCTGGGCCTACAGGCACACGCCACCATGCTCAACTATTTTTATTATTATTGTTATTATTTGGTAAGACAGGGTCTCACCACATTGCCCAGGCTAGTCTCGAACTCCTGGGCTCAAGAAATTTGCCTGCCTGAGCCTCCCAAAGTGTTGGGGTTACAGATGTGAGCCACTGCGTCCAGCCCATTTATTTGAACTCCATGAAGGCAGAATGCACAGATACAGAGGGTCAACTACACACAAGAAGTTGTTTGCAATTGCTTAATAAACGAAACTTGTAGGTATTTTTTTTTTTTTTTTTTTTTTTTCTGGTCACAAGCACCTTGAAAAAATTACTGAGGCATTAAGAGCACAGTGAATTGTATTTGCTTTATATGGTATATGATAAAAACTCTGCATGAAACTTCCTTTTGCATATTGTTAGCATAATTCACTTTTCAAAGACCTTTCTACAGAAATGACAATGACAATGTGCCTAAGGAGGAACACATTTTTGGATAAAAATTAATGTTCTTGTCAATTTAAAGCATACTTTGGACTATTCTGTAACTGCTTTTAAGTAAGATGTGGATAATGGCTTAATGATTCAGATACATTGAAGTAACCTAAATAATGTTACCTGCTTTTAAGTGGTGTTTTTGTATTTCTTCAATCTGTTTTCTATATCTACTTTTCTATTTTATCATATTTTTATTATGAAATATATTTACATTCTGTACATATATATCTATTTATACACATTTTTATCACAATTTGCTCATATCTTTCAAGTCTTACTTTTGTTCACTCAGAGTATTAATGTATTTATTAGCATGACTTCAACTCTTTCACCTTATATCAAAACAGACTAAAAATATCTCTCCCATTTCACATGATGAACACTAAGATGGCCTAATCATAATCCTTCAATTTTATATTTTCTGTCTATAGTAGACATTCCCTAGATCTCTGACTGAACCCAGGGGAAAATATGTAGGCCTACATATTATCATTCAAACATCTGGTCCTATTTCTGGTGTTACTCTTCAGCTCCTTATAGAGCTGGACTCTAAGGTGGCTGATAAAGAACACTGTACAGATCAAGCTTACAATAGACTCTGATACAAAATAGAATGACAGTGTATTTATAACAGCATATATAACTGGCAAATAGACAAGAAAAATAATCTTACCCCATTGATTGCTCACTTCATTCTCTTTCTGTCAACACACACACACACACACACACACAAGCACAATTTATCTAATAACAATTTATCTCTAGATGTCTACTTATGTCTTCTTATGAATATAGAAGAGTGGATTACATTGAATCAATCTTTCAGATATGACAATTGCATAATCAATCAATTGCCCTACTACAGAAATAGGCATTCTTTCATCTGATGAGTACCATAAACTCCTTTTAGGGTATTGATTTAATACTGGCAAACACTTCATTATCAGCTCCCACTTATGGTCTCCATTGACTCAATCTTTTGCCAGCTGTTTTTAAAAATGTTACATTCATTAGTGTTTTGGAGCCTGCTAAGACTGGTTGAGGAGAGAAGATTGTTAAATATTTAGGAATTTTGAAACCAGTTTGCTTGCCATCGTGTTAAGACGTGCCTTTCTTCTCCCCTCATCTCCTCTGCAGCCATGTGGAACTTTGCCATGGACCCTTGAGTAAATCAACCTAAACATGTCCAGATGAACTAACTGTGTAACCACAGGAGAAAAGTGCTTGGACGAAGGAGTGGGGACTAAATTAATAAGCAGATCCAGGATACAAACAGATCAAGCTTTTGCATCACCCCATGGTAGGAACCAGTCAGATAATATCTCCTGGCATCACCTTATTGCAAGATCCAATCAGGTCAGAGCTCATTACCCTATGCTTATAAAACCTGATCCAGACCCCAGCTTGGGGAAACACTGCTTTGGGAACTATCCCCAGTATTCTCCTTACTTGTTACAAGTAATAAAATTCCCTCATTAAAAATAAATAAATAAATTTGGAATCAGTCACGCTATAAACTTTATACAATAGAAACTGGCAGACGCTACAGTGAAAGGATTTTATCCCCCACCTGTTTTACACACACACACCCTGCCCAGAATTTACTAACAACACTACTGGTTCATTACTGTGTCTATTGATTAAGTATATCTTGAATATTTTAATGCAAGGAATTTTCTGACAAAATCTTAGTCAAGTTGATTGCATCCTTTGCTTCCCTACAATTCCTCTGCCATATTTAGCTGACTTAGAATGAGTTAAATCTTTTTTTTATCTCACAAGGCTCAATCATATTATAGTCCAGTGATTGATTATAATTCTGAAGGGGAAAATGTATCAAGTTTTGAGGGTATACTTTTATCATGTATTTGGAATTCAAATCATGAAAACAAACTATAAGGAAGATCAAGAATTTATCCACTTTGGATGCTTTTTATTTCTTTACCTTGCCTAATTGCTTTGCCCAGGACTTCCCATACTATATTGAATAAAAGTGGTGTAAGTGGACATTCTTTCATTGTGCCTGATCTTAGAGGAAAAGCTCTCAACATTTTATGGGTGAGTATGCTGTTCACTGTGGGTTTCCTATATATGGATGATATCATATTAAATTATATTGCTTGTGTACTTATTTGTTGAGAGTTTATTTTAATCACAAAAGGATGTTGAATTGGTCAATTAATTTTTCTACATCTATAAAGATAATCATGTGGTTTTAATCACTGTGTAATCACTCAACAAATGCAATTATAAGTAAAAGGGGGAACATTACATCTTATTCCACAGAAATAAAAAGGATTATAAGAGATTGCTATGATCAATTATGTGACAGTGAATTGAATTACCTAGAAGAAATAAGGAAATTCCAAGAAACATTCAACCTACCAAGACTGAATCGTGAAAAAATAGAAAACCTATTGGCGGTATATCACTGTCTTGGTCAATTTTGTGCTGTTATAACAGAATACTTGAAACTGGGAAATGTAGAAAGAAAAGACATTTATTTCTCACAGTTCTGCATGTTGAGAACTCCATGATCAAGGCCCTGGCATCTGAGGAAGGCCCTTTTGCTATGCACTCAGTTGGCAGAAGGTAGAAGAACAAGAGAAGAACAAACTCTGTGTCATCATGTGGCAACAGAGCAGAAGAGAGAGGACTCACTCCTACAAGCTCTTTTCATACTGGCATCAATCCACTCAAAAGAGTAAAACCTGCATAACCCAAACAGCTCTTAATAGTCCCCACCTACTAGTGACCAATATTGTTGCATTAATAATTGAGTTTTGTATCCCATTAATTTGGGGGGGGGGGGGACACATTCAAACCATAGCAATTACATTTATCAATTTGCATATGATAAAACAACCTTGCATCTCAGGGATAAATCTCACTTTATTACAGTGTGTGATGCTTTTAGTGTGCTGGTAAATGTGGTTTTCCAGTAGTTTGTTGATGTTTTTGCATCTATTTTTGTCAGAGACATAAGCCTATAATTTTTTTCTTGTAGTTTTTTTGTGTGGTCTTAATATCAGGGCAATACTGAACTCATAAAATAAATTTGAAAAGGTTCCTTCCACTTCAATTTTTTGGAAGAGTTACTTGAAGTAGTGGTGTTAATACTTCAAATGTTTGGTAGAATTCACCAGTGAAGCTATTAGATCGTAATTATTTGTTGAGACATTTTTTACTATTGATTCCATTTTTGTAGTCATTATTGTTCTGTTCAGGTTTTCTATTTTTTTCATGATTCAGTCATGGTAGGTTGAATGCTTCTTGGAATTTCTCTATTTCTTACAGGAAATTCAATTCACTGTCATATAATTGATCATAGTAGTCTCTTATCATCCTTTTTATTTCTGTGGAATAAAAGGTAATGTCCTCCCTTTTACTTATAATTACATTCGTTTGAAACTTCTCTCATTTTTCTTAGTTTAGCTAAGAGTTTGTCAATTTTGTTTATCTTTTCAAAAAACTAACTCTTAATTTCACTGCTCCTTTCCATTGTTTAGTCTCTATTTCATTTATCTCTACTCCAATTTTTACTTCTTTTCTTCTGCTAACTTTAGACTTAATGTCTTCTTTTATAGCTCCTTGAAGTGTAGAGTTAGGTTGTTTATTTAAGATCTTTCTTTTATCTTAATGTCAGTATTGATCATTATAAAATTTACTCTTAGAACTGATTTTGCTGAATCTCATGAGTTTGGTATGTGGTGATTCCATTTTTGTTTGTCTGAAGATATTATTTGATTTCCATTGTTTTTCTTGCTTGATCTGTTGCTTGTTCAGGAGTTAATTTCCACATGTTTGTGGATTTTCCAATGTTTCTCCCATTGATCATCTCTAGATTTTTGCCATCGCAATCTGAAATGATACTAGATATGATCTCAATCCTCTTAAATTTCCTAATACTTATTTTGTGGCCTGATATATGCTCTGTCCTTGAGAATGTTCCATGTACTGTTGAAAAGAGTGAGTATTCTGTGACTGCTGGATGGAATGTTCTGTAAATGTCTGTTAGGTACATTTGATATACAGTCAGCTTTGTCTCTGATGTTTCTTTGTTGATTTTCTGCCTGAATAATCTATTCATTGTTAGTAGAATATCAGTCTCCTACTGTAATTCTGTAGCTATCTATTTGCCCCTTCAGTTCTGTTAATATTTGCTGTATATCTTCAGGTGCTTTGATATTGGATGCATATATGTTTAAAATTCTTATATCTTCTTGATAAGTTGAACTCTTTATCATTATATAATGACCTTTTTTTATCTTTTAGAGATCACAGCTTGCTCTGTTACCAAGGCTGAAGTTTAGTGGTGTGATGATAGCTCACTGCATTCTCAAATTCCTGGGCTCATGTGATCCTCCTGCCTAGGCCTCCTGAGGAACAAGGATTACAGATGCACACTACCACACCTGGCTAATAATTCAATTTTTTGTAGAGATGGGCTTTCACCATTTTGAGCAAGTTGATCCGAAACCCCTGAGCCCAAACACTCCTCCTGCCTCAGCCTCTCAAAGTGCTGGGATTACAGGTGTAAACCACTGGGAGTGGTAATGGCTTTATTTTTCTCTTGTGACAATTTTAACTTAAAGTCTCCCCTGTCTGATATAAGTCTAGCCATCCCTGCTTTTTTTTTGGTCACCATTTACATGGAATACCCTTTCCATCTTTTTACTTTCAGCCCATGTGTATCCTTAAAGCTGAAGTGAGTGTCTTGTAGGAAGCAAATGGTTCGTTCTTACTTTGTTTTCAAATTTTAATTTATTTAGCCATTCTATTTACATTTACATTTAAAGTAATTATAGATATGTAAAACTTCACTACTGCCACTTTAATTTTGTTTCTAATCTTTGTAGCTACTACAGATTTTTTCTTTGTGATTACTATAAGGTGTACATAAACATACCTGTTATTTTAACAGTCTATTTTAAACTGATAGCTTAACTTTGATTCCACACAAAAACTTACTTTTACTACCTGTCCCAAATCTTATGTTACTGATGTCACCGTTTATATCTTTTCCTATTGTGTATCTATTTCTGCAACTATAGTTATTTTTAGTGTTTTTAATGCTTCCCTTCATGATGGATTTTTTTTCTTACTCTTATTGCAATCCGTAGTACCCTTTCTACCTTCTCCAAATATAAAAATGGCACTGCTTCACCATCTTTCCAGTCTAACCTCAAATACCACTTTTTTTCTGAATGTTTTATGTAGGAAGAAACCCCCTACATAAGATAACATTTCCCTTTTCTGCACTCCTCTCTATTTTGACATGTTTCTATTTCTGTCCAATGTTGCCATTGTTCCTTCTACTAATCAGAAAACTTATTGAGAAAACCACCCATATATGGCCAGCAGCATTTGGCACACTAATGAGTGTGCTAATCACAATGGGTAGTGCAAATATTCAATAATGATTTGGTAAGTAAACAAATAAAGTTATAATTTGGTGACTAAGATCACATAAATGCCATCAGAAGACATTTGCTTCTACATTTTATAGATAACCTGTGTTACTTTAATATTTATTTGAATATGGGATCCTGATGTTGTTCTATTTATTTATTTTTTGGGATCCTGATGTTGTTCACCACACATGTGCACATGCACACATGCCACACAATGTATTTTCATCATTTTTGATTACCCATTTGTATTTAACTACCTGAGTAATATGTAACTACTTTGTAATACGTAGCATACAGAGGCAGAAATAAATTGCATTGACAAAAATATGTAAAAACTATTGCTTCTACCTTTCTCCATCTGGGTTATTAGGATCTTTACTAGAATGGCTCTCTTGGGCTAGCTGCCAATAATGAACAATTATTGAAAAGACTTTGATGCTGGGATTTTCACATATACAAAAATGGATTGTTGCAAAAGACTGAAAACATTTATGTAATGACAAATTACATTTTATATTTAGAGAGTGATAAACAATATATGTTGAATTCTGATATAAATCTGTTTTGCCTCAATAGAGACCTTGTGACGGCCCTTAACCACAGTGCCTGTTTTATTCTTGCCTAATCATCAGAACTTAAATATTCACCTATTATCGAGGCTCTTAATCTAAGCTGTGTTGTCCTTTTCAAACACTTGCTTATAGTATAGCATTAAATTGCTGAATATTTTTCAAATGATTAATTCAGAATTCCTTTTTTTCTGTATGCTATTTTAAGGTTTGATCCCCTGCTTTATTAAAATGACTCTGATTTTATAATTCTCTGCCCCCCATAAACTTTACTCCTATATGTCTTTCTTATCTTTCCTCTGCAACACATATTCATCTGCATATTGTAGGAACCAGTAATAGTTTCTGAAACATTCTTTGACTGGAAGATTTATGTTAAATTTAGGTGAAAAATTGATCTATCCCTTGCAACACCATGTCAACATCCATGTGACACAGTGAAATGTCCCAAACCGGTAACTAACTAATGGCATCATTAATTAATTTCATCAATCATAATATGTAAAATGTCAATTTAATCTTAATGTCATACCCTGACTACAAATTTTTATAACAATTAAAAAGTCAAGAATTAAATATTTGATTATTGTCTTAGCTCAGGCTGCAATTACAAAATATCATATGCTGGGTAACTCACAGTTCTGGATACTGGGAAATTCAAGATCAAGGTGCTGGAAGATTCAGTGTCTGGTAGGGGTTCCCCTTCTGGCTTGTAGATACCTACCTTCTTGTTGTGTTCTCGTATGATGGGGAGCAAAGAAGGGCTCTGGTTTCTCTTCTTCTTATAGGAGCATTAATCTAATTATGGGAGCTCCAGCCTCATGACCTCATCTAAACTTAATTATCTATTGTATCAGAGAGGTATTACTTTCTGTTTTCATGATTCAAGTTAGGCTTGATTTTACTTGACATAGCACTTTCCTGCTTATACAGATCAAGTAAGAATTTAATATAATTTATGTGTATTTCTCTTTGAATAATGCCATGATTAACTAGCCATTGCCATTGCTCTATATTAATCAGATTATTCTGATTTGTGCTTTGACTCTGCTATCCATTATGGTAACCACATTCACCTTGCTTTTGGTGGTTGAGTGTCTCCACTTAGACTCTCGTCACTCTGAGATCCAATTACTCCCATTGAATTTAGGTTTTCCAATTGAGTGACTGCAGTTCCTACTGTATGTTCTAGCCTACAAAGAAGATCTATCTTACAACAACTAAAGGATTCTGAGGCTCCTCTCAGAAATTTATTTATTTTTAATATTGGTGAAAAGTATGTCTTCTGAATTCACCCAGTGTGGTGAGTAGATCTTAAATGACAAATCCACAGTTCAATCTCCCTAAGCCTTTGAATATCTTTCGCTAACTTAACCCAATTTGCTCATGGTGGGCCATCTTTTGGTCCGTTTTAGCCAACTACCTGAGCAAACTGTTGAGCTCTTTCTAACTTCCTACGTTGTAACATTAAATGCAGAATCTCTGTTTGGTGAGCTCATGTGATTAAATTCAGCCTGATTCAACTTTAAAGTCTTTCCAACTTTACTTAGTTTACCAATTCAAATGCTGATCCCTTCCAGAAACACCCTGTCAAACACAAACAGAACTAATATTTTACCAGCTATCTAAATATCCTTTAGCCCAGTAAAGTTGACACGAACTTAACCATCACAATGAAAAAACAACTTCTTTCCCTAGTTAATTTACTTGCTTACCAATTACAGCCTTAACTCAGCCTCATTTCTCTCATCCACTAGAATAAAACTAAAATTCCAGATTACAGAATTATTCTCATTATCTAATAGCACCTAACCCAGAAAAAGGATATTGTGCCATTTTGAGCTATCTCCAAAATCACCTAAAAGAGACCCAGTTTTTTAAATAAAAGAGCAGTGAGGGCCCTGTCATGAAAATTTCTCTCTGTGCCCCCATATCCCAAGAAGAGGTAAAATCCTTGTTGCAGAAAGCAATAAAGCCAACTGTGTTTGGATAAATGTGTGGTCCTGGTGGCCTTTAACTGGAGGACATCAGCACTAATAAATAAAACATTTTTATACATTATATTTAATTATAAAGAATGTGGTCCAATATAAAAAACTAGTAAGTCAAATTTTTGTACTTTTCTCAAACTAATATTATATAATGACAGAATTAATTACTTCAAATAGTGTCATGTGACATGAAACAGCTTCTTGTCATTAAAACACAGCTGCATGAAATAATTTTTTTTCTTTTTTGTATTTTACCCCCCAAAATATATATTAATGTTCATTTTACAACAGTAAATTGTGTCTTTCAATATGATGTAAGGCCTTGAAAATGAAGGATCTACATAATGCTCGTTTTAAGAAAGTATAAAACAAAACAGAATGATTTTATAATACATTGCATCAAAAGATATTTGAAAATATATTGTCCTGTGAAGAATATTTTTAAAGAAATTCTAGTAGCTAAGATAGTAAACTGACAAAAATAAATAGGTTATTTGTCTCAAGTGTCCAAATGAACTATATAGGAAATCAATTTTGACTAAACATGAACAGATGGTAAATAATGTAATTACATTAAAAAGACTATTACAGAAGTCACCACATAAACATAAACACTGGGGCCGAGCACAGTGGCTCATGTCTGTAATCCCAGCACTTTGGGAGGCCAAAGCGGGTGGATAACTTGAGGCCAGGAGTTTAAGGCCAGCCTGGCCAACATGGTGAAACCCTGTCTGTAGTAAAAATACAAAAATTAGCTGGGTGTGGTGGCGTGCATCTGTAACCCCAACTACTCAAGAGGTTCAGGTGGGAGAATCACTTGAACCTGGGAGGCGAAAATCACAGTGGGCTGAGATTGCACCACTGCACTTAAGACTGGGCAACAGAGTGAGACCTTGTCATAAATACATACATACATAATACATACATACATACATAAATACATACATACATGCAAAAGAACATAAATTGTGAAGATTTCATGGACATTTATCACTTCCCTGTTCAATACTCTTATTATTTCCTCTGCGTGTCTTTACTTTAATCTCTTAATCCCATCATCTTCGGAAGCTGAGGATATATGTTACCTCAGGACCCTGGGATGATGGTGTTAACTCCACAAATTGTTGTAAAACATGTGTGTTTGAACAATATGAAATCTGGGAATCCTAAAAAAGAACAGGCTAATAGTGATTTTCAAGGAACAAAGGAGATAACCATAAGGTCATTCTGCCTGTGGGGCCGGGCAGAACAGAGTCATATTTCTCTTCTTGCTGAAAACAAATAGGAGAAATATCACTGAATTATTTTCCCAGCAAGGAATAGCCCTGGGAATGGAATGCATTCCCAGGGGGGAGATCTCTAAAATGGCTGCTCTGGGAGTGTCTGTCTTATGAAAGGAAACTACTATATATTCACATTATGTATGCCCTGGCTCCTGCAGTGCCCTCAGGCTTGCTAGGATTAGGAAATTCCACCCTAGTGAATTCTAGTCAGACTGGTTTTCTGCTCTGAAACCCTGTTTTCTATTAAGATGTTTATCAATGACAATGAACGCCCAGTGGGACATGGAACCTCATCAATAATTCTAATTTTGCCCTGGCCTGGTGATCTTTTATTGCCCTTCCAAGCATGTGATCTTTGTGACTTACTCCCTGTTCATATCCCTCTCTCCTTTTGAAATCCCTGATAAAAACTTGCTGGTTTTGTGACTCAAGGGACATCAGGGAACCTGCCAATATGTGATGTTATCCCTGGAAGCCCAGCTGTAAAATTTCTCTCTTTGTACTCTTTCTCTTTATTTCTCAGACTGACCAATACTTAGGGAAAGTATAAAAGAACCTACTTTTTTTGAAATACTGGGGGCTAGTTCCCCCAATAGTTTCTCAAAAAAAAAAAAAAAAAAAAAAAAAAAACCCTAAAAATAGAGATACCATAGGAACAAATAATCCCACTGCTAGGCATATACCCCAAATAGAGGAAATCGTATATCTAAGATATATCTGCATTCTCATGTTTATTGCAGCACCATTTACAATGGCCAAGTTTTGGAGGGAACCTAAATGTGCAATAACAGATGTTTGAATAAAGAAAATGTGGTACAAGTGAAGTATTTTTCAGTCATAAAAAGAAATAAGATCTTCTCATTTGCAACAACATGGATGGAACTGGAGGTCATTATATTACATGAAACAAGCCAGGCACAGAAAGACATGCCTGGCTTTGCATGTTCTCACTTATTTCTAGGAGGTGAAAATTAAAACAATTGTACTTGTGGAGATATGCAGTAGAATAATGGTTACCAGAGGCTGGGAAGGGTAGTGGGGTGGGAAGTTGAGGGAGGTTAGTTGATGGGTTCAAAAATGAGAATGATTAAGATTTTGTATTTGATAGTACAACAGAGTGACTACAGTCAACTAGAATTCATTGTTCATTTTAAAACAACTAAAATAGTATAATTGGGTTGTTTATAACACAAAGAAAGTATAAATGATTGAAGTGATGGATGCCCCATTTATCCTGATGTAATCATTATATATCATATGACTATATCAAAATATCTCATGTAAACCATAAATGTATACATGTACTATGTCTCTGCAAAATTAAAAATAAAATAAAACAATAAAAGATGCTCTATGTGTGTAATGAGCATCTATATAACAATATATGAGCATATATTATATAGGTATATATAATAATTTGTGAATGTATGCATGAGCATATATATAATGTGAATATATAGTAATACATGCATACACATGGATACATATATAAACTTAATTTTCTTTTATTAATTTTATTAATTTATTTACCTAGATTTTTAAAGAACCTCATTAATATCTAAAAAGTTACTCTTTTTGTAAAATCAGATTGCCATTTATTGCTTCAGTGAGGAACAAATGACTTACTTTATAGGTTATATTGCCACCAAATGTTCAACATGGGCCAACATTTATCAATTTCTTTTACATTTGAAGAAATTCGCAAATGTAAATGTGGATGTCATAACAGTGACCCTATGTGGTAAGGAGAGAGAAGGAAAGGAAAAATCACTTGGGGAAAACAGACTGCAGAAGCAGCCTGCCTGAAAAGTCACAGCAACAGGTACAAATTAAACAACCTGGGAAAAAACTCAGGCTGCACCTGCACACAGATAAGCAGACAAGGTCCAGCACAGAAGCCCTTTGTTCTTTGTATAGTAAACTACTAGGAAAAGTTTCCTCCCCTTTTCAGGCATATACACAGCGGGCTCCACGGAAACTGGCACAAGGAGGAGAGGGCTTACCTAAAACAAACCCACAGTTATATAAACATGAGAAGCGGCAGTTGATGCTTGCCTAGGGACATACTCACACCTGCATAAGATAAGGGGACCTCCGCAGACAACTTTACTGGTAAGAGAAGTTACTCAAACTGCTACAGAGATGAGAGGAGTTTCTAAAAAAAAGCTTTTGGATTCAGCTGTAACTCGGCAATCCACTTGGACTCCACCGCACACCCCTTTCTTTTTTCGCTTATTAAACTTGCACTCTAACGTCACCTTTGTGTCCATGTTCCTTAGTTTTCTTGGACATACGACAAAGAACCCTGGGTATTAGTTCAGACAATGAGAAACTGTTACATTAAGGTGCATTGCGGAGACTGCAACAGTAGAAACTCTTAAAGCCTCCATTTTACAGATGATGAACCTGGGATACAAAGAACTTTTAGTAACTCACCCAAGAATATATGTATCTAGTTAGGTGGTTGACCTTGAACCAACATACTAAATCAGGAGTCAGAAATTTTTTCTGTAAAGGACCACATAGTAAATATTTAAGGTTTTGTAAGCCACACACACTTTTGACAAGTGCTTTTTTTTTTTTTTTTTAATTGTACTACTCTTTGAAAATGTCAAAATCATTCTATGCTCTCAGGTCAACCAAAATCAGGCAGCGGGCTAAATTTGTCTGGCAGTTCATACCTTGTCACTCTTGTGCTAGACTAAAATAAATTATTTCCTTTATTCCTGGTTATTTCTTATAATAGATTCTACAAAACGATAACTAAATCTCATTATTTAAAGTTCTTTGTACTTAATTATTTGCAGTCTTTGTAAGTTGGAGATAGTATTACTATTACATTGTCTTTCACTTAATATTTAAGTAGAAAGTTACTGTAATAGAACTTGAATTATTAGGAATAATATTAAATCACCAAAGCTTAAATGTTTGTTTGAAAATATTTTTCTTGAGATAAAGTGGAAATATAAATCTTAACATAAATGTGTTATGGTCACATAGGTGCTTTCATTCAAATAAGGGGTACCTTAATGTTGATAATGTAAGACATTTTATAATATGCTTTTATGTGTATACAAAGATAGATTTTTAATCAGAATAATCAGTAGTCCTTCAAGTGAAATGCTTCAAGTAGTATTTTCAATTAGCAATAATTCTCTATAAATGTCCAGTTAAATATTTGAAACACTAGATATGATGGAACATTTACTAGGTAAGATGTAATATTTACACAGTTTTAAGATTCCTGCTGAATAAAGGAAGCAGCTTTGTGTTATGGAAACCAATGTTTTTTTAATAAATCTATGTTATGCTAGGAATATAAATTGTGTTTACTACTGATTGATACATAGTAAACAAAAGTACAATCAAGTGGGTATAACTAATCCTGAGAACTGAAGAGAAAACATATAAGCAATTAACTTTTTCTCAATTGGATAAATATTTAATATATAAAGAATGAAAAACTGTTCTGTGTTAGATTGTATTTCATATTTGTCTTTTTGGGTATAAATCGATTTCATGGTAATGCATATTTTATGCAGACATTTTTTCAGGTTTTATATTTGGAATGCTCATGGCTTGGTCTTTGGTTTGTTTGTCCTTATGTATGAGCTCTAAATAATCTAATTTACTTTTATGACTTGAAACTCCAGCTTCATACTGATAACCTATAAATTTACTTTTCCAGCTCTGCTTTCTCCAATAAAATCCATACTTCATACTGCCAACATTACACTTGACTTCCTCACTTGAGAGAAGTCTTCAAAATCTTAACATGGCCAAAATAAAGCTATTGTTTTTCTTGTCCCAATCGATTTCTGACGTCTTCTTTGCCATTCTAGTAACACTTGAATTTTATCCCCTTGGTCTATCCTCAAACCTATGATTCCTCAGTTTACCTCCCCTCTTGCATTCAATTCTTTAGAAAATCACACCACCTTTCCTGTTAAAAAAAAGTCAATTAACACCCTACTTCAGAGGGTCATCATTTTTTCCCCATAATATACAAGCTATTTAAATATTTATGTGTTATTTCTGCTTCCAAAGTTAACTCATTCTATTTTCCACATAGCAGTAAGAATGATTGTTTTAAAACATTAATCCACTATGTAACTCCTCTGCTTTAAATTTGCCAATGTCTTCTCAACAGATTAATAATAAAATGAGAAAACAGAAAACCTTCAATGTGTTTTACAGAAATTTAATGTATTGGCCCCATCAATGTTGTAACCCCCATGTATTCCCATGTTCTCTCTTAATAAATTGGATATACATATTCACCAGTCTTTCTGTTCTTTTATCTTATTGACTACATTCTAGCCTTCCCTGTTGCATTAGCCTTTTTTACCTTTGCCTGATTTTTTTTTCCTCCAAAACAGGTGTCCCATTTTACTCTCACTCACAGCATCTCAGTGTTGTTTTTTCCCGAATTTTTTCAACTTATCCTACTTATTTTTTTATTTTCATCAGTCCCCTCGCCAAATAAAATCTAATTCCAGATAAGCTCTTTGATCTTTCCATTTCTTCATCTATTATGCCATTGAACAATAAAAAAAGTCAATATGCATTTGGCAATATAATTAATCAATGTATAAATGATGATAATACTATGCATTTAATTTTAAAAACCTATAATTTATAGCACAATACTGTGTAGACTGCATATGGCCACACATTTTTTTGTATCTCCTTCTATTCAGTGGAAGAGCCTATGTTATCATCTGTTAAAACTGGTCTGGCTTTGTTACTGGTTTTAACTGTGTGTAACAGAAGTTATTTCTTTTTAGTTTTGGAGTTTAGGCTTCAGGAGGTGTTACAATTTCCACCTAGGTTCTTGTGAAACACTGTCTTCAGTTCACTGTGGAAGAAAGATGGATAAGACAATGGAAGATAAGAGCTTATGTGAATCCAGCACCAGTTGCCAAACATGACAGTCAAGTCTTCTTCCTGAGTAACTTTCCAGCACAGTCACATTCCACCAAACACTACTGCATGAGATGTTCAAGGGAAAACTGATTTAAAAAATTTTATTCTAGCTCACATACACACACACACACACACACACACACACACACACATATATATATATACATATATAGATAATGTAAAGTTCTTACATCTGAGGTAGTTTGTTGTACAGTAATACAAAACTAATGCAGAAATTAATACCTAGAAGTAGGGTGCAGGACATTAAACCTAAATATAGGGGACATTGACTTTGATACCGTATAGCAGATTGTGGCTGGAAAGGCAGTAAGAAACATGTAAATGTGATATTTTGGAACACTTGGACTTGAGGGAAAATAAGTCCTGTAAGTGACCAAAAAGCAAAGAGAGTGATAGAAACTGGAGAAAGAAGAAACAAAGTTGTGTAGTTGCAGAACAATTGGCAATTTGTAATGTTGTCTCTGATAACATGGCAGGTGGCAAAAAGTACCTGCAGAACTTATGAATTGGGATCAAGAGAGCTCTAGAGAGATGACCTAAAGAAGGAGGGATTCTGTGTGTGAGCAGAATTTAGAGGTTGTACAGAAGGCCCAGGATGTGTTGGGCTTGGAAAATAAAGCTATTTCATATTTTCTGTTTCTCCATGAAGCAGATTTTTAAAAGAAATACATGATATTAGAGCAAAATCATATTCTAATGTAGCTATCTGGATCATTGTTAAGACCTCAGGAATACATAGGGTGCTCGGTCCTCCCTAGGAGACTTACAAGAGCATTAATGGCTTTGTATCAACGCAGTCTCAACCAATCTTAATGGAGACAGAAGCATATTTTAGAGATAATTAGTGACGTGGTTATTTAAGTATGGAATGAATCCTGATTATATTCATGAGAAGCCTTCTAAGATTTTAAGACAGTTATTCTAGTGAAAACACTGACATCCTGAAAAAAAAAAGAGTCAGTAACAGTTTAAAATGGAAAAAGATTTCTGGGCTCCAAATTTCTTTAGGCAGGAAGGGAGCTAACACAGCTACATAATTGCAAATACAGTACATTCGTTATCTAAAAGGAAATGTCTCTCAAAGGATAGGTCTGGGAACCCTGAGGGCAGTACCAAGAGCTCAGGGTAACAATGGATTTGGAAACCATAGCCAGATAGGAGAGTTTGTGGAATTGACAATAGGTTTTTGGCTAGATATGAAATCTTTTATTAATCAGTGACGTCCATGTGCGTATCTTCTTCCTCCTTTTGAGTGATAGTGTCTATTGCGAATACCTGTTACTGTCTCCCCAAACTGAGTTGGATGTGTGGGGAGAAACTTGCCTTTGTAGTTTAAAAGCTTTTGATCAAGAGGAGCCATACCTGAAGATTCTGATCAAAAGGGATCGATCTGTATCATCATCAGAGAAAATATGGTAATAATATAGACTTGGAGCTTAATGCCATTTTTGGAAGAATCTTGGTTGACTGTAAGTATTTTTCATGTGTTGGCTAAAGGACACACTGTGATAAATTAAATATGGCCATTAATTCTTTCAAGTACTTTCTTGGAAGAAATAGGATCTATTTATTCATACTTGGAGTTTGGTCAGAACTTGTGGATTCATTTTACCAATAGCAAGTGACAGAAAAGACATTGTGAGTTCTAGAAACTTGTGGTTCCTCTATGGCTCTTGCTGATTTTGTCAATGTCCGTTTGGAATATTGACCTGAGAACACCACGCAACGATGGTGACCTAGATCATTTGAGGATAAAAGGCCACATAGATAGGATCCAAGTGGTGCCAGCTGACATCCAGCCAGAACCAACTGCCACACACGTGAATAAAAAATACAGGACTTTTCATTTCATCTGACTCTTTTGCTGATTGCAGCTGCAAAAGTGAATCCATGGAAATCCTGCAGGAATCACCCAGGCAGCCCACCAAAGCATGACAAGTAATAAGCAATAAATTTTCATCTTAACCCACTAAATCAGAGATAGTTTTTAATGCAGCAATATATAACCATCAGGAATTAAGTTATTAGGTAATGATTTTTTATCTTCACTTAGAGATATAAGCATCTGGAAATTCTAAGAATCAACTTATTTTCTTTTCATAATTTTTAAATGTTTTAAAAATTGGTTTTACCATCAGCTAACATTGGATTCTTATATTTAATAAACATAGGTCCTTATATTTAATAAATAGGGTTATTGCTCAATTCTTTTATACACAAATATGTATTGAATGCCCACCATAGTCTGCAGAAACTGTGCTGGTGAAGCTGGAGCTAATACAGATCAAGAAATACAAATATCTTAACTTTACTAAGAACAAAGGAACCCATTACTCTTTCACTATAATTCCTGACATAAGTAGTCGTGCCCAGTGGAGCAGTATTTCTTAATGAAACAATTCAGCAAACTATTTTCTCTTCAGCTTCCCTTTAAACATTGACATTATGTGCATCACCCAGGCACATGATGGATTAGTGCAATGGAAGACAGAAAAGAAAAAGGAGAATGGAGAAGAAATGAACACTGTCTTAAGGATCCGACCTGGAAGTGACATCCATCATCTCCAGTTATAAATCATACACACACACACACACACGCGCACAGATACACACACACATTTGTGTATATATATATATATATATGCAGCAGATCCTTGAACTTCAGGTTTGAACTGCACAGGTCCACTTATATGCAGATTGTTTTCAGCCAAATACAGATGCAAAGTACAGTTTTTAAGGGATGTAAAACCTACATATAAAGACAGCCAGCTTTGTATTCAGGTGTGTTCCACAGTGCCAACTGTGAAACTTGAGTATGTGGATTTTGGTAGACTTTGGTGGAGTTCTGGAACTAGCCTCACCACAGTCTACCAAGGAATGACTGTACACACACACACTCATGCACACACATGCACACACACACTCACATATATAATATGTATATATATAATTTTATATTATGTAGATTTAAGCTTGATTGAAGGATCTTATTTAGCCATTTGTAGTTAGGACTCATCCTAATTGGGGAAACTAATTATTTTCATTAATGTGGAAAACTGCTACTCAAATTAAGAGAGGAATATTTTAAAAATCAAATAATTTTCTATCTTGTCCTCAAGTATTAAGTATGTGTTATGTGTATATCTTTACACAGACACATTTACTTATAATTATATATGCAGATAGCTATTTAGTTATTTTTAATTTATTTATAATTATATATTTTAATATGTATTAATAGACAAACTGGAATATAAAGGTAAGGAAGCCTGTAGTTAATTATTTGCCATAATATTCACTGTCCTGTGAACTATGTCAGGTAAAGAACATCAAGAACAACAGTAATTATTTTGCAGTAATGCAGTAAAATGGAAAGTGTGCTGGTTATATAGCATGCATTAAAAAAAAAGGTCTTATGAATCAGTATAAATGAGTGTATGGTGAAATGATAAGACTCTGTTCTGGGAAACAGCTTAGAAATCATATAGGCTAAGCCAATATCCAAATGAATCCTTACAATCACCTTCCTTTACATAGTCTGTCCTTAACAACCAAAAGCAAAATAATTCACTGAAAAACATGCTCTGCAATCCACCAAAAGGATATTAAGTTCTGGAAGAGAGAGACATAAACCTACTCCCTTCATATTAGTATTTCTTCCAGCTTTATTGCAAATATCTGATAATGTTGAAAAAATAGCAAAAGAATAAAAAGTATCATTTACATCTTTATTAATAACAATCTCGGAGGCGCTGTAAAATCCATGCAATATTAAAATTTTGATCAATATTGTGTCGTAGCAGGATTCATATATAGGGAATGGAGAAATCCGGGTTCTGAGAGTGCTTTGTAGCTTCATTAGCTACACAAATCCCATCACACCTGCTTGATGAATCATCAGGCATACATTTTGACAAGTTCTGAAATTCTCCGAACATTAATTTTACATTCTTGAAAAAAAATGACAAGAGATTAGAGGATCTTTGTGGAACTTTCTGGCTCAGAATTTTCAGGGATGTAGGCATGACTTAAAATTATTCAAGACCAATTTTCTATAGGAAAATCATTCTCCTTCTACCTCTCATGGAGGTAGATCGTAACTATGTATGAGTTCCCAGGCAAAAGCTGAGCCCTGATAGCTGTGCATCCTCCATACGTCTGATTAGATCCTTACAGTCTTACCCAAATACACAAATTGGTGTGACCACATAAAAAGGTTTCTGTCTATGACTATGAAGGCAAAGGTAATTCATGCCATTCATATGTCTGAAGAACTGCTAATTTAAGCAAAGAATTATGCTTGTTAGTGAGAAAAGTTGCATTTTGTCAGGTAACATCTAAATGTATCATTGTATTGTAATTATATTTCAATATTTTGATTAACATACCCTAGAACTTAAAGTATAATAAAAAATAAATAAATAAAATAAAAAAAAAGAAAAACATATACCTATCATTTATTTACTTATTTTGCTGTTAGTGGCAGCTGTTTTGTGTGTGTGTGTGTGTGAGAGCGTCTCACTTTGTTGGGCTTGAGTGCAGTGGTGCCTCTCCACTCACTGCAAGCTCTCTCTCTTGGGTTCAAGTGATTCTTGTGTTTCAGACTCCACAGTAGCTGGGACTACAGGTGCATGCCACCACGCCAGGCTAATTTTTGTATTTTAGTAGAGATGGGTTTTCACCCTGCTGCCCAGGCTGGTCTCAAACTTCTGGCCTTGAACTTCCAGCCTCAAGTGATCTGCCAAACTCTGCCTCCCAAAGTCCTGGGATTACAGGCATGAGTCACTGCGCCCTGCCACATATACCTTTAATTTAAATCTAGGATTCTTCATTTTTGTATCCAAGCCCCCAAATAATTATAGTACCTAACGCTTCATCGAAGGCTTTCCACATCACCCTGACTCTTCTTCATGTATGAGTCTAATTTCCTAAGTTTTTAAGGATAATAGTGTGTGGTTAGGACATATGGCTATGAAATTACAATTATATTCTCTTGCAACTCAATTTTCAATCAACTCAATCATATATTATGATTGATGAAAAAGAAAAAAAAAATCAAGACTTATGTAAGAAAATCATAGAAGTCTTGAAATTCCAATAGCGAAGAACAAAAGGATGGCTACATGTTGAATTAGTAATAGCTTTTCATAGCATTCATTCTCCGAATATAGGCATTTGAAAAGAGCCTAATACATATAACTTTATTTTAAGAAAATAAAGTATCACTTCTCCACTCATAGTCTGTAACTATATTAAATATGTATTTAATTTCTCATTTCTAAATAAAAATATTTCATTGATAAGAAACTTTTGATATCTTAAGCAATTTTTCCAAAAGATTGCAGCTAATCAAAAGCATTGCAAAGCTTAACCTAGTCTTTGATATAATTTTCCTTTAAATATTTTCAAAACTTTTCAATCTTTTGTCTAGACTGTACTAAGTATTACTCCAACAAGATCACAATTTTCTGAATTGAAATGATGTCACTTGTGATATTAAAAATGGGATATATTTTATTCAAGAGTCTATCACTTGCAACTTATCTTTAGGTGCCCATTATAATCAGACTCACTGGTGCCGCCATTTATGAAATATTTATGCATCTAAAAAGCAAATTCTGAATGACTACTAGAAAAAGTTGTCGTAAAAAAAATTCTAACTAGCTTTTAACCCTTTAAGTGGAGTTTGAAATAAGAGTATGTCCAAGTAGAAATATAATTTCTATAAGTATTTGTTTATTAATAAGTTTTCCCAGTGGGTTATTTATTGAATGATAATAAATAGTACACTAAACTGAGGACTTGTTTTATAAAATCTGTTACTTAAGAGAAATTTCTGATTAAACTATTTTAATAGATAATTGTGTATTTTTAGTGCTTCATGGTTTCAGGGAATTATATGAAAACATGTATAAATTGAACATGATTAACATATATGCTATAAATATATGTTATTGCTAATAAGATACTATTAATAATACAGATTAAAACTTATTTAAACCAGTTAATTGTATCAAATTGCCTAAAATAAGCCTTGAGTTTGTGTTTTAAAGTTATTTGTGAAATATTGTTCTTCTGTTTCTATGTGTCAAAATAAGACTAACATAACAATTTATTAATTTGTATGTTTAAAATAAATTAGTTGAAATTGCTTGGGTATAGATAGAAAAAAATGAGTTCAATAAAGAGGAGGTAATAGACATTGAAATTTAGCAACATCCTATACCATGTACCAAACTTCAGTCTGTGTGTATGAGTCTAATATATGTCAGGAGTAGTGGCCTGGCAAATTCAGGGAATTATTAAGATTTAGGACTTACAGGAGTTTGGACAACATAGTATCAAAGCATTGGGGTGTCTGGCTTCTGGGTGAAATCCTATGTGTGATTTTTCAGGCCGAATAATAAGTGATTATGAAGACATTAGCTACACACAGCACTGACTGATGCATTTACAAACTTTTAGCTAGACACAGAGTGCTGACTGGTGTGTTTACAATCCTTTAGCTACACAGAAAAGTTCTCCAAGTCCCCACCTGACCCAGAAGCCCAGCCAGCTTCACCTCTCAAGGTGGCACAGGATGATTCAGGTCGGAACAGGTGACTAGGGGTGTCTCAGGTCAAAGCAGGTGACCGGGGAAACAGATGTGAATTAATGATTAGAACTGGCAAGAAAGTTGTTTACTGAAACTAGAGGCAAAGGGGTGAAGACAACCAGGAAGTTAAACTTTAAAATGGAGAATCAAAGAATAAGAGAGAGAGCTGAACGTACTGACATATTGATTCTTTGAAGAGAAACTTGGAGTTCACTATATCAAACACTGGGGAAGGAAAAGCAAAGTATTGAGGATAGCACTGAGTCCTATAGAGCAATAAAGAGTATCAGACTACAATTTCACCAAGCAATATGGATCATAAAATAAAATGCCAAGTGAAAAAAACAGTAAAGCATAATGCAAAATAATTTGTGTAATATAAGATACACATAATTTATGCAAATTGAAAAGATATGTTTAAAAACACCAATGCATACTTTAAAATACAATATATAAACAAAAAGTGGACTTTAATCCCATTGCAGTGTCTTTATATAATGAAAAGTTTTGGAGTCAGAAATCTAAATAAAAGAATAAATAAATAAAACAAGAGAGCAACTTTGTGAGGATTAGTAATGATAATGCCATGAGCTAGAAGGTTGTTACTAACTTAGCCTCCAACACAGAAAGTGGGGGAAGGGGAAAGGCAAACAAACAAAATTTCTACTAATTCTTTCTTCCCTTAGGACTTTTCCTCACACCCATGCTCTTCCCTGAAAAAATTCAACTTAATCTTTAGGATTAACTTAAATGTCTCCTTTTGATGAGGCTTTTCCCTTGTATTTCACTTGAAATTGCATTCCTCTATGCAAATATACATTCTATAACATATTCTACTTTTCTTTTATAAACATACATCACTTATAATACACACACGCAACACACTCATCATAACTTTGGTTTTAATGTGTTTATTTATGTCTCCATCCTTCCATGGAGGGAGAGATTGTATTTCTTTTGATAAGTATTAAACTTCTTCTGCCTATCAATCACAGTGCTTGAAAAATAGTTTTCAAATGAATTAATGATTCAAGCAATGAATTACTATAGGTTATATGAATCAAAGAAGTTTCTACCTCTCCTTTCTATGAGAAAATGTATGTGGTTGTCTTTTTTGAGGTATGTATCAAAAATGGTTATGTGAAAGTGATTTACATATTTCTTCTGCCTTCTGTCTACATTTCCCTGAGAAAAAACTTCCTCTACTTGACAAATTAGGGTTTTGAATCTGAAGATCTAAAGACACAGTTGATAAGGGCCATTAAACTACTGACTTGCATATGAAGTGGTGTTTTGGTTCCTAGTCTTTTATTTTTTATAAAAGCAATGATTTTAAACATAAAAAGGACTACTTGATGTAGTTGCACTGAAAATTTAAATTTCATTTCTATCAAGATACATTTCAAAATCTGTTCCCTTTTCTTTTGTTTTCCATTTCTTTGTAAAGGATATATATTTTTTCCTTACCTGGGTAATTTTCTCACAGGTATTTGTATTCTTTTGGTCTAGATTTTACAAGAGAGTTCTGACTACCCTAGAAAATGTTATTCTTACAGAAATGATGCTTGGTGAAAGTTTAAAAGATCTCTACCACATACAGATGTTTGTATTTGAAAGCTCTCTTACAGTGTGCTTTGGAAAAAAGTCACTGGTGAGGTTGATCAGTCTACACCTTTACATGCCAGAAATGTGTTAAATAATATATCTTCACTCTTATGATTCCATTTATAATTGTACAGATGCTTCTTTTTCCTATAAATTTAATTAAATAATAATTCACATTAAACAACAATTTTTTTAAAATTGAATCGCCACTGGACCCAGGAAAAATGAGCATTTATTTGATTTCTCAATTAAAAGTTTGGATGCAAGTAGATTTTAGGATAAAAATAATAAGGGAAATTTCTTAGGATAATTACATTTCTTCTAAAAAATAAACAGAAATATGATTGTCTTTGTGATGGAATAATATACCTTCCCTCTGTAAATGTCAGAAAATAAGAATTTTCTTTCAAAAGTTGTTTATCTTTTTTCTTCAACAAATCATAGAAAGCAAAGAAAATAAAAATCCTCAAAATAAAGCAAAGATATGATTTACAATATTCTATAATCTATTTTAGAGCATTTTAGGCCACTTTACAGCACTCTATATTTTTATCATACTGTAAGCAGATTCAAAAGTGCTTATAAAATGCATCCTAACAAAGAGGAAAAATTCAATTTAAAAAAGCTGAAACCCTAATAAGGAAGGAAGCTATTTCTAAGCAATTAATCTAAGTGCCCTGTTTCTTGTGTCAATTAATCTTTCTGTGTCAGGAGTTATTTAAAAATTATTTTAGACAGATAGAAAGGAAAAGGTGTCCTTGGGAAGTTTTCATTTTTTAAAGCATCTCCAGAAAAGTTTCTTGTAAAACCCCAGCTCTTAGAGCCAGGCCAGAAATCTTTGATATGCAAATGCCAGCCATTAAAAACTGGGTTCACCCAAACATAGCGATTCCCACAGCCTTCTTGCCCTTTCTCCACATATTCCTGGCAACATGGCCACCCCCCCATATCCCCAGGTGTGTGGAACATCATGGCGCCCTGTATTTGCATATTAAAAAACTAGGATGGAAGGCCAGCTTTTTCACAGGCTACGTGAATGACATGCCTGGTCAAACCAGTCCCCTGAGCCGTATGCAAATCAGGCAGCGCCTCCTCTAGTCTCTGCATATATACCTGTCTGGTGTCCACTGCACTTGGAGTTCCATCTCTTAGCTTTGGAGCCCCCTCCTGTCTCTGTACAGGGGAAATTCTTCTTTCTTTCTTCCCCTTTCTTTCTTGCCTGCTAAACTCCCTGCTCCTTAAAACTACTCCACCTGTGTCCCTATCATTTTTCCTAATTCCACTCCAGGGAAACAATCTGGTTATCCCCACTCATTGGAGCCATGTCATTCCCAGCAACGATCCCTCTTATAGGCCTCTTCAGCCCATATTAAAAAATGAGGAATTGAGGCTCAGATTATTTAATTTTTTCAAGTCAAATGGACCTGAGAAGTTTCAAGACCACTATTCTAACCAAGAAGTATGGGATTCCCTCTTCTCTGTTTTCTATATATATGTAAGGCTCTGTGCAATGATGCATTCAGTCAACAGATGTTTACTGAGTCACTTTTACGTTTAACCTATTGTTCTCTTCACCAAAATAGCATAGATGGTGAGAAATTCAGTTTTGTGTGCCTACCTTCTCTCTCGTGAAATAGCAGAGAATTAGGTAATTCCTCTTTATTAATGATCTTCCTCAAACGTGATTCTGTACAAACATGGCATCCATGTAGTCAGAAATGCATAAACAGACACATAATATTTATTTTTCTTTTATTATATGTAATTTCTTCACTATTTTAAAAAATAACATCAAATGATTGTCATTAAACCAATGAATTCTCCCATACTTGTTGGGCAAATGTGATCATTAAACATCTCTCTGACTTTATGTTTGTGGAGAGCCATAGGTTATGTATCAAGTACTCTCTATTGCACAGCTGGGTAAGGGCTTGTAGATTACGAACTGATATGACTTTCTCACTGTAGTTCAAATTGCTTTGAAGTTTTAAATGAAATAAAAAAATAAAGAACCAGTTCATCTTTAATAGGATAATAGTTAAAAGCCTAGCGTGTTCACCAGTTACTGTTGCCAAAAAGCTTTCTGCCTTCTTTTTCTCTACGGATCATCCAGGTGATGCATCTTTGTCCAGCATAAAACATAAAATAAATGTAGGTCAAGTGTTGGATTTTAAAAACAGCCATAGGTTAATTATCTGGTGTATTATTTGTTGTGACTCTCACTCATACGTGAAAAATAAATCATCCACCTGGAAATTTGATAACCACTAAAAGACAGGTCTATATAAAACATACATTTTGTTTGGAATCTAGTTATCCATGGCTAAAATTAAAAGCAAATGCAGACAAATTGTATTGCTTTTCAAATTATGCTTCAGTCTATTTGCTTATTTCAGTTTCAATCAGTTAACTGTAAAGGACCATATTGCAACTAAAGACAAGCAACTTATTTTTTTAGACATAACATAATTGCATAATTTTGCATAATTGAAAATTTTTGTCTTTATGCATCATTATTATTTTAATTCAGAAGTTCCTTTAACACATTACAGTACAACAGCCAAAT
The DNA here is from genome assembly GCF_002776525.5 of Piliocolobus tephrosceles. NCBI lineage: Eukaryota > Metazoa > Chordata > Mammalia > Primates > Cercopithecidae > Piliocolobus > Piliocolobus tephrosceles. The sequence continues at coordinate 11,492,379 of NC_045435.1, forward strand.
TAATCTGCAGCTACAGAACAATATAACAGTACCAGAATATTTTAAAGTGATAAAATAAATGTTATACTAATCACAGCATCCACTTTTAGAACATTAAAAACTTTAGTCACATTTAGAAAATGAAGCATTTAGGAACTTCCTATTCTCTCTTGTACTGTTGGAACTAATAAGAATACATGTGAAATCTACCAGGTGAACTCATTATAAAGGCAAGGGAGGGACTTATAAATGCAGGGCCTGATCTGATCTTAAGTAATTAATTAAGCCCACAGCAGTTTAGTTTGATATCTGAGTTTGTGTTCCCTTAATTTACAACTAACAAGAAGCTCACATATAAACCTTAAGGTTATCAGTGTGTTTACTCGTATTTTTTTAAAAAAACAATATACTTGACCTTTTATTGAACGATTTCTTGCTAATTTTTACTATTATTTATTTAGTAATTTATATTTTCAAGACATTTGAGCCACTGCCTCAATGTCAACATGTAAGCATAATTATCATATATCTTCATACTAAAATTTGTTGTGTCACACCTAAAGCAAATCTCTCTACCTCTGAATGTCGCAGTACTCTTAGACCTTATTGATCCATACTAATAAATATAACATTAAAAGTAACTTCTGGCTGGGCACAGGGGCTCACATCTGCAATCCTAGCACTTTGAGAAACTGAGGTGGTAGGCTTGTTTGAGTCCAAGAGTTCAAGATCAGACTGGGAGTATCAGACTGTTTTCACCCTGCTGATAAAGATGTACCCAAGACTGGGAAGAAAAAGAGGTTTAATGGACTTAACAGTTCCCCATGGCTGGGAAGGCTTCACAATCATGGTGGAAAGCAAGGAAGAGCAAGTCACGTCTTACATGGATAGTGGCAGCCAAAGAGAGAGCTTGTGCAGGGAAACTCCCATTTTTAAAACCATCAGATCCTGTGATACTTATCAACTATCATGAGAAAAGCGAAGTAAAGACCTGCCCCCGTAATTCAGTTACCTCCCATGACACTTGGGAATTGTGAGAGTTAAAATTCTAGATGAGATTTGGGTGGAGCCACAGCCAGCACTTTGGGAGGCTGAGGCAGGTGGATCATGAGGCCAGGAGTTTGAGACTAACCTGGCCAACATGGTAAAACCCTGTCTCTACTGGATACCATGGAGGTATCACTGGGCAACACAGTGAGACCTCATCTCTACAAGAAATTTAAAAATTAGCTAGGCATGGTGATGTATGCTTGTAGTCCCAGTTACTTGGGAAGCTGAGGTGGGAGGATCACTTGAGCACAGGCATTTGAGGCTGCAGTGAACCATGACTGTGCTACTGCACTCCAGCCTGGGCAACAGAATGAGATCCTTTCTAAAAACAAAACAAAACCAAAAAAAAAAAAAAACACACACACCAAACTTTCCTCAGATTCACCTCATGCTTCTTTCTATTTCTATCAGTCCTCAAGTTTGGATTCATGGATGAATGTGTACGCAGACATGCCAGCAATGATTATATCATAGCACTTAGTATTTTTCTTACATATACATATATACACACACACACATATATATGTAAGAAAAAATATATGTATAGCAATCACTGTTTATGAACTGTATTCTACAAACAAAAACAAAGTGTGAATTATAATGAAAATATTTTTAATTAATACCTGATAATTTTTTATTAAATGGTGATTGTAGTAATGGTGGTGGCTGTGTTTGTGATGTCAGAGGTGTTAGAACTAGAGTGACTCCATCTTGAATAGGGGTTGGTAAAATGAGGCTGAGACATGCTGGGCTGCCTTCCCAAGAGGTTGGGCATTCTTAGTCACAGAATGAGATAGGAGGTCAGCACAAGATACAGGTCATAAGGAGCCTGCTGATAAAATAGGATGCAGTAAAGAAGCTGGCCAAAACCCAGCAAAACCAAGATGGTGATGAAAGTGACCTCTGGTCCTCCTCACTGCTCATTACATGCTTATTATAATGCATTAACATGCTAAAAGACACTCCCACCAGCACTATGACAGTTTACAAATGCCATGGCAACATCTGGAAGACATCCTAGATGATCTAACCCTCAGTTCCAGGAAATCCCCACCCCTTTCCCAGAAAACTCATGAGTAATCCACCCCTTGTTAGCATATGATCAAGAAATAGCTTTAGGTATACTCAGTCAAGCAGCCCATGCGGCTGTTCTAACTGTGGAGTACCCATTCTTTTATTCCTTTACTTTCTTAATAAACTTGCTTTCACTTTACTCTATGGACTTGCCAAATTCTTTCTTGCATGAGATCCAAGAACCTTCTCTGGGGTCTGAATCAGGACCCCTTTCTGGTAACAGTAGCTCTGATAGTAGTAGTTAATAATTTAATGTAGAAAGAAAAGAAAGAGGTAAAAGTTAATAATTTAATGTAGAAAGAAAAAAAAAATGTAAAAAGAAAGGGGGGAAAGGAAAATAACAGAACAGAGGAGAGAAATGAGAAAGAAAAAGATGGAGAAGGAGTAAAGATAAATTAAAATGATAAAGTAACAGCAGCAAATGGCTTGCTTAATAGCAATTATTAGCCATTAAAAACAGTATAGGTGAGGCATGATGGCTCATGACTGTAATCCCAGCACTCTAGGAGGCTGAGGTGGAAGGATCATGAGGCCAGGAGCTTGAGACCAACCTGGCCAAGTAGAGATGGTAAAACCCCGTCTCTACTAAAAATACAAAAAAAAAAAAAAAAAAATTAGGCAGGCCTGGTGGTGGGCTCTTGTAATCCCAGCTACTCAGGAGACTGAGGCAGGAGAATTGCTTGAACCCGGGAAGATGGAGGTTGCAGTGAGCTGAGATTGTGCCACTGCCTTCCAGCCTGGGCAACAAGAGCAATACTCCATCTCAAAAAAAAAAAAAAAAAAGAAAGAAAAAGAAAAAGAAAACAAAGGTGTAAATATGTTTATTAACAATCTGGTACCATTTAAGTAATTAAATGTACATGCAGATAATTCTTTCCATCCAAATTCAAGAAAACTGTATATGTTATATCAGTATGCTTTCTCAGTTGATTAAAATTTATGTTTTATCTAACTAAATATTTTTTAATGTCATATGGCATGTATTACTTTTTTATTAGTATACTTGGCTTGTGTTTCTACATTTTCAATGTAGCTCATTCAATAAAGAAAGATGTTCGAGATTTTTAATTTCACTGTTGTAGTGGGGCATTTTCAGCACTCTGCCTGTATCCGTCATGTTTCCTCTTACTATTTCTAGGTCCTCTTCCATGTGCTTTTACTTCCAAGGGCCTCATTTACTACTCCTCCTAGGAGGACTGTCCTCTTCTAGTAGAACAGCAGAGAGCTAGCCATGCCTGGGACTTAACTTCCCTTGGAGCCTGACTCCTTTGCCAGACACAGATTCTGTCAGCAATAGACCCTAAGGCAAAACTTACATTCCAGTATCTTCTTGTTGATGCCCCTGTATTCTTACCACTGCATGTCATCTTCTTCTTCTAAGTCTTCCTTCTTTATACACTTACTACTGTTTCTTGGGAGCACTTTCTTGAAAAATCATTTTTTACACAAATCTTTGTCTCAGTCCTGCTTCAAGGGAACTTGACCTAAGAAAACTGTAAAACAAATAAATGAATTGAGCAATTGATATTTTGGATTTTGTGGGTGTATGCGTGTGTGCGTCTGTGTGTGTGTCAGCCAAAATTTTAAAAATTGTGTCATGAAGAACAGAAAGTATTCGAGATAAACACATGTAAAACTCAAGTTGATTTAACATTTTTTTCTCAGTTACTGATGTGGATGTTTTGGGGCTGTGTTTGTGCATGCGTGTGTGTGTGTGTGTGTGTGTGTGTGTATGTGTGTTTTCAATGGCTGAGGGGTTAGAGAGGTGAGTTGCTAGCTTTATTATTACTACAAAATACTCTAAATGTAGAAACATTACATTTGGATATTGAGAGTTATGAGAAGGTTGGTGTAAATTATGATATCTAGTATACAGCATGAATAAAATTTAATTACTATTATGAAAAGGTAAAAGAATTAAGTCATTTTAAAGAGAGTTATAAGTCATATATATGTGTGCATATGTGTAATATTTATATAAATGACCAGACTTAAATCTGTGTTCATAACATACAATGTGCCATAACTACATATATATACACACAGATTATACTTATATGTACAGTTTATATATATACATAAACAGTAGATATTTTGATAGAATGAAATATAAATGAACTTACTTCCTTGCCTGTTACCATATGGAGACATAAGTATTGAAAATTTGTCTCCTTAATTTCTAATTTTAAAGTTTCTATAAATTATTTTTACCAAACTCACATTCAAACAACATTATTAATGTTTGCATTGGGCACAGTTTATAAAAACAACTATTTGAACTTACACAGTTCTGCATTCTCTATTAGGAAATGTAAACCAAAATTAAAATTCTAAGTCCCCCAGTCTCTGAATGGGTCCCTCCTCTCAGCCGAGGGCATTCCAAAGTTAACTTGAAAAACTAGTTCAGGCCGTGAGTGATGAGAAGTAGAGGTCATGCCTCACAGCTGACCATCATCAACATCAACACAGAGACTTTAAGACTGTAGAAAAGACTCTTTACATCTTATAAGAAACATTTACAAACTATTCTCTCTGAAGCCTGCTACCTGGAGACTTCATCTACATGATAAAACCTTGGTCTCCAAAGCCCCTTATCCTAACCCAGACATTCCTTTCCATTGATTTCAGGTCTTTAGATATAACTCTTTCAACAAATTGCCAATCAGAAAAATCTTTGAATCTGCCTATTACCTGGAAGCCCCCACTTCTAGTTGTCTTGTCTTTCTAGACAGAACCAATGTACATCTTACATGTATTGATTGATGTCTTATGTCTCCCTAAAATGTATAAAACCAAGTTTTAATCCAACCACCTTGGGCACCTGTTCTCAGGATCTCCTGAGGGCTCTGTCACAGGTCATTTGGTCACTCATATTTGGCTCAGAATAAATCTCTTCAAATTTTTTGCTGACTTTGACTCTTTTCGTTGACAGACGTTTGGAGGCATATGGTTCACATCAATTAGTTTTTACCCAGGAATGGTGAAGGACAGACTTCTAACTTGCACCCCAATTTTAATAAGAAGGCAAAAAGTATTTACCCTATGTAACAAGGAAGTCCGTAGTAAAGCTGGCTTCAAACACAGCTGGATCTAAAACATAACATGCATTATTGGGGCAATAATAAGTTCCCCTGGAGCCTGTCTCCTTTGCCAGACATAGATTCTGTCAGCAACAGACCCTGGGGCGAAACTTACATTCCAGCATCTTCTTGCTGATGCCCCTGTATTCCTACCACATCTTTTAGCTCTTTACATCTCTTAGCTCAGCTTCTCCTACCCTGCTTCCAAACCCTTTGATCTAATTCTCAAGAAGTCTGTTTCTAGGCAGCGGTAGAAATGGTAACAGGTAGCACCAAACTTATATTCTAACAGAGAAACAACTCTGTCGAGAGTGTGTGTCTTTTTTTCTACAAGCTCAACATAAAACTCACATACAATTGTATTATTCAAGAGATCACATAGAGATTTAATCATTATATTAGGGGCCTGTGACTCTGATGGGCCAGGTCTGGGCATGTACCTAACCTCACCTAAATCATATACATTAAGAGTTGAAGAAGCTTGATTGTCAGAAAGTAAAAGGAATATCAAATAGATAAAATCAAAAAGTATTTTGGACATTGTCAGAACTAGGATGCCACCAGGTTAAAGTCCCTTCTTAAAGTTCCCAAGTAAATTTGTTCTTAGGCATCCGACAAATTGATTGGAAGGCAAGCAGAAGTCACAAAGGAGAATTCCAGGAAATAGAAGAAAATGGTCAAAGAATATTGACTCCTTCTAAGTTCAGTCTTACTGAGAACACGCACACTCGAAGGAAGCAGACAAGACTGAAGCGCGGTTTCTTTTAGACTCTGAAAGGACACTCCTTATCAGCTTTCTTCATGCTCTCCTCTATTATCTTTTTTGTACAATGTTAATTGTAACTTACTACAAATTTATAGCATTTATCATAGGTTGAGTGCCGTTAATTTACATTAGTGCATTATTTTATTTATTAGTACAGTTATCTATTTGGTTACTGTATATTTATTAATTATGTGCCAGGTATTTGGAATTATTCTGAAAGGACAGCATGCAAAAACTGTTAGCATTCATTTTCGGTTCTTAAATATCACAGTGCCCAGTTAAGAACAGAGACATGTAAAAAATCAGAGCAAGGGCTCTAATCCACTATTTTCACCTTTGTCATTCATGCATCTCACATAATATCTGGCACACAGTAAATGCACCAAATGTTTCATAAATATTTAAATAAATGCACAAATACATAATATGAGTAGCCAATATCACACAACTTTTCTATATGAGTCAATAAAAGTATAAATAAAACATTTAAAATACATTTAATCAAATTATATTCTTCCTCATACTAGTAGGTTAGGCTTAACACTCATTTATGTACCTAATTAAATGTCTAGTTAGCCACAAACATTATTTTCTTTAAATACTTTAGGAAGAATTTTATATAGTGATTTGGGTAACTTTTGTTCCTTTAAAAACCTATACTAATTTAAAATGATACAATTGTTATTTAAGAAAACATTTTCTAGTAGTATGTAGAGATATTAAAATAATTTTACTTTTTTTGTAAAAATATTACTGTAGCATTTACTTATAGACAACATGAATAAAATGTTTCAGCTGATGGTACAGAAAGCAAATATATCTTGAATTTTACTTTCTCTTGCTCAATTTTCTGACATATTATTTGCATAATATTAAAAATAAGTGGTTTTAAGTAAGTGTGGGCTAAAGGAAAAGTATGTGGAAATTAACTTTTTTGATTTGATCAGGCAGACAGATGTTAACACATCAAATGTATTTACTAAAACAACTGATTATGCAAAATTCGTATTTTTAAAAATTTACTGTATCTAAAAGGAAATACCTTACGTGGAGCACAATGAATGAATGAATGAATGTATGGATCAGTAAATGAAAAAATATAGTTAGAAATGAGTTGGGTTGATCAAATTAAATTGAAAGACAGCAAGATATAATTTGGAGTATTAAGATAATAAAAGGCAGAAACCGATTTTGGATATGAGAAGTAATTCTAATTGTATATAACCAACAACTCTTTCGCTTTGTCTTGTTTTGGTGTATTAGTCAATTTGAGCTGTCATAACAAAATGCCGTAGACTTAACTGAAATTTATTTACAGTTCTAGACGTGGGAAAGTCCAAAATCAAGGTCTGACAAGGTTTGGTTTCTGGTGGAGGCTTTCTTCTTGGCTTGCAGACAGCCACTTTGTCCTGATATGGCCTTTCGTCTGAGCATGGAGGGAGAGAGCAGGCAAGTTCTCAAGTATCTCTTCTTATACAGATGCTATTTCCATAAAATCAGGGCCCCACATTTATGACCTAATTTAAGTTTAATTACCTCTTTAAAGGACTGATCTCCAAATATAACCACATTGATGGTTATTGCTTCAACACATGCATTCTGGGGGAATACAGACATTCAGCCCATAACAGTGAAAATAATAATTAATAATAAGATACGCTACTTAGTTGTATCATTGTTTTTCCTTTTTCATAAGTTCTTCTTAATGTGGTTACTCAGTCTCAAAATAATATAAAAAAAGATCATTTAGCACACTGAATAAAAATTGTAATATGCTATTTTAAAAATAAGCAGTGGTAGGAAATATTATTAATTCCTTGTGTATAATGATATTTAAATCCATTAATATTATTTGAAGTTTATCCTCCCTTAAAACTTTTCTTAAAAATATTAGAAAACTTCCATGAAAACTTCACGTCTCGACACAGCATAATATTGTCTATAATTACAATTTTTATATTAATTCAGAATTTCTTTTTCTTCTTGGAAAACTAACAAGTTGTCTTCATATATTGCACTGAATATTTGAACTAGGAACCAGCAAATACAAGTTTTAATTCTATATTTATTTTTATGTTTTATACCTTAGAAAAATCATCTCATTTCTCAGCTTTTCCAGTTAAACAAAGAAGCTGGACATACAAAGTGCATTGTCTCTTTATTCCCTCATATTCTAAAATAAACCTATGAATTTACTTTAGTTCCTACTTTTTTTTTTTTTTTTTTTTTTTTTTTTTTTTTTGCTGTTCTTTGTCCTTACTCTGGTCCTCACAAATGCACATTTTCAACAGATAATTTTTGTGGATTCTGTTCTGCTCTGATTTTTTAAAGAATCATGACAAAATTAGCAGCTCTGGTTGCCTCATTAAAATCACTTAGAGTCATGAAGGTTTCAGAATGTGAATACAGTGGTTCAGCTACTGGTTTTGTTTTGTTTTTAATTGAACTAACCTCTTCCCTAATCTTCTTTCCCAACCAAAAACCTGAGATAATGCACTTGTATTTGGTTCTTAGACCGTTAGGCGGAGAAAATAAAGATTGAAAGGAGCAAATATTCATTGTATTATTACATTATTCAGAAAACTACAATAATTACTCTACATAAATTATCCTGTGTTATACATGAGGAGCTTGAGGATTACAGAAATTCACCAACTTTCAGGACAAAAACTCAAATGTATCTAACTCCAAAGTCAATGGTCATTCCTCAAACCATACTGACTTCTAGAATAATATCTTCTATAAATAAATACTACCTTCTCTGACCATTATTCTGGCCTGATTTACAGGTTACATTTTCTCTTCTTGGTTTCTTTGTCATTGCTGAGCATTAAAATTCCCTGATCTTTCTGGAAAATGAAAGCCCTGCCCAGAAATCTGTCATGTCTGGCACCTGATCTCCTTTCTGGCTCTCTCCAGCAATAAGTAATCAAGAAATATGTGGTTACTCCACCCTACTCCTCCATCACCATTTCGTCTAACTTCAGATTATTACTGATCCTAAGGGTTCTCTGCATCTATGCTCTTAACCACAATATTGTGTCTGTAAGTCTAAGTCTTAGGCAGCTATTAATGTCCTTCGGATCCTGGGATAAGCAGCCATATATAGGATCCTTCTGTGCAGGTTCTTCCAGTTCTCAGACAAAACTTTTGCAGATAAGCCCTTGTCTTACTGGAGAGCATTGTGACTTGTTCTTTCCAATCTGCAAGATGTAGGCAGTCTTCTCAAACATAACCATATTTAAAATAATGATATACAAACAAATTATTTGTTGACATTACTTTTTTGTTTGTCTTGGATATTATTTCTTTAGAGACAACCTAATTCAATTGGGCTTTGGTTTTGTTTGTTGAACATGTTTCTCTCTTTCTGGGGTCATTTGATTGCTCTGAGGATGATGAAAAAGGTATCTCCAAATTAAAGTTGGTTACACAATGCAAAGTATATGAAAATGTACTTTAAAAAATGGTTGGCTGGGGGCAGTGGTTCAAGCCTGTAATCCCAGCACTTTGGGAGGCTGAGACGGGCGGATCACGAGGTCAGGAGATAGAGACCATCCTGGCGAACACGGTGAAACCCCGTCTCTACCAAAAAAATACAAAAAAAACAGCCAGGCGAGGTGGCGGGCGCCTGTAGTCCCATCTACTTGGGAGGCTGAGGCAGGACAATGGTGTGAACCCGGGAGGCGGAGCTTGCAGTGAGCTGAGATCCGACCACTGCACTCCAACCTGGGTGACAGAGCGAGACTCCATCTCAAAAAAAAAAAAAAAAAGGTTTTGGTGCTTGTATTTACACTGATCCCTTTAAATTTTAAATTTCTTTGTTCTTTTTTATGATATGTAATATGATTGTAGGCAAAATAAATATTACTTTTCATACACATATCACCTTTGTCTTATTTTAAACATGTAGATATTACTTTATTATAGGTACATTATTAACATTTTACAATAAAATTATTATATTATTAGAAAGATATAGACCTAGTGTTAAGAAATGTTTATTTCAGGATAGTGTAATAAAATGTGATTATGGTCTAATTTGTGCCTTTCTATAACTTCCAGTTTTCTTCATGGGAAATGGGTTTCCTTTATAATCAGCAAATAATATGTTTCATTGTAAATAGTCAAGATATATATGAAATTACCATTTCTTGATAGAACAACTTGTTATAATATATACTATTAGTGGTATTTAAGACCAACTAACACCTTGCAGTGACAAATACTTTTAAATTCGCATTATACAATTTTGTAAGATCTCAAAAGAGATAACAATCTTTGAGCTGCCTTAATAGATAAAATGATAAGCTTCTATGCAGTTTTTACAAAGGATATTTATCTTTATTAGGTAGGGATTCTTTACACTATGCCCATTTTCCAATTTCTTTAGATTTTTTTAAGGCAAATTGACTTTTGTATTCTCCAACAATGATAAAGGAATTCATATGGGATATCAGAGAATGGATCTATGATGAACCAAAATGTAAAGGCATCAAAAAATGACTTTCATCACAGTGTGACACAAATGTTATAGACACTTATTTTAAGCCACACATAGTAAGATATAGAGTAAGTAGAACAAGGAAAGTAGGATCCTGCAGAGCAAGCAGCATTGTAGAAAAGCACGCATGTGAAAGGACATGGAATGCTTACAGAACCTAAGCATTTCATACCTCACAGGCTTAATATAATTCAGTTGTATTGCTGAAACATATGCTTCCAGTTTGCATAAATACATTTTATTAATCATATGAACTGACTATATAAGTTTGCTATGAGGAGAGAGGTTCAGGTATGCATAAAGTGAATTTAGGTTGTTGATGGACTCAGGATGTAGAGCTAGCCAATGATCATTTCAGAATACTTTTCTACAACTTAGGAAGGAGTTGGGAGTTGTAGGTTTGGATAACTACAAGAGTGTTATTTGATTCCATATATATATTTTTTTAATTTACCAAGATGAGATAGGTGATAAAGAGGAAAGAAAATACTAGCATTCTGAGGACTTAAAGAGGAGGAGAAAAATGAACAGGAAACAAAATTGACTGAAAAGTATCTTCCAGAAATGTAGAAGCTGTTTTAGCAGAGTATAGTGTCTGAACACTAAAGAAAAAGATTCCACAAACACAGGTCAACATTGTTTTATTGGCAAAGTGGTTATAAACTTTCATCATTCCACACATGCAAATGTGCTATACATTTACTGCTTAATTGGTGTTAATAATTTACGTTTAACATGAAATATTACCTTTGTGGAAATAATCTAAAATGATAGTTGATACTATAAAACTTGACCCATGTCATTAGAGGAAAATAATGTTCACACCAACGGAAGTCACAGATCTGCTAGTACAGAAATCATTGGACAAGTATTGAATTGGTAAAAGCACGTTCAGGGTCACGTTTTCAGTAACCGTATTGTACTACAGCTCTTGGCCACTAACTCTACTGGGCCCCTGAGTGGGTCAGCATTAGAGCAAAGTGGTAAGATTTCAGGATCAAGTAAAATTATATACAATTTTATATATAAAGTGCAAAGGCAATCTAAATATATGTTTAACTAGTATGAATTAAGAATATATTATAAACTATATGGAAAGAAACTGGAAGCAAAATTTGCCATATAATTAATAAAAACTTGAATAACATATGCACTGTTCAGGCTTACTACCAAGTCAGGATCAGTCTGCATACCTTTAGATAAAAAACAGATCTAAAGTTACCAGTCACAAACCATGATGCATAGATGGATTTGGAAAATGCAAGAAATGTGAAGCTACAATACATCGTAAAAAATGTTTCTTTTTTTGTATTGCTGCACTGATAAATTTAGAAAACTAACTTTCCAAATTTCCATTGAAGTTAACTAGGGCCTTGGCTGAACTACTGTTACTAAAATAGAAATACATTGAAAGGAGCTGGACACGGTGGCTCACACCTGTAATCCTAGCACTTTGGGAGGCTGAGGTGGGTGGCTTATGAGGTCAGGAGTTTGAGACCAGCTTGGCCAATATGGTGAAGCCCTGTCTCTACTAAAACTTACAAAATTAGCTGGGCATGGTGGCATGTGCCTGTAATCCCAGCTACTCAGGAGGCTGAGGCAGAAGAATCGCTTGAACCCGGGAGGGGGAGGTTGCAGTGAGCCGAGATCGTACCACTGCACTCTAGCCTACATGACAGAGCAAGACTCCATCTCAAAAAAAAAAAAAAAAAAAGAAATATATTGAATGGTACAAACAAGTATTTATATGCTTGGGTACCAGAAGTAAGAAAGAAAAAAGAACTATTGAAAGAAAGAGCAAAGAAGAGATTGATTTTAATGATCTCTCTTTTTTATGAAATCTATAATTTAACAATCAAGGCGTTTTCCCCTTTCTATTTTATCTAAGGATGTCTTATAAGAAAAACAATAAAAATGGCAAGATTAACAAAATATGGAGCAGTATCCTTTTTTTCTTGATATATATAGACGTATGTCCATTGTCAAATGCATAACTCTTCTTTTTTATGTTATTGGCTCGTAATTGAAAGACTTTTACCTGTCCATTACTTTCCTGTGAAAATTATTGTTTGTCACACTATCCTCATCTTTCCTGATGATAAGAACCCTCATCACTGTTTCAGACATACTTATGTGTGTTTGGGAATGTTGACAGAGAGTGTGGTTGCCACATAGGTCACAGAGCTTATCTGTTCCAGGGACATAGGTAGACAGAGCACTGGTTACAAGAGCTCCATGAGCTGTAAAGGGAAGCATTGATAGATGTCCTACCTCAGTCAGAAGAAAGAACAACACATGTGTCTTCTCAGCAAAGTCTATGGGTATGTTCATTCTAACAGGAAGAGATAAGTTGCTGATATGAGCTCGGGAATGCTAAAACTGCCACTGCAAAATTGTAACTGAGACATGACCTAACCAATTCCATCTTGCTTCTAGCCTCCAAGATGTTCTTATTCATTCCTCGGTGTAGGTTGAACTAACTTTGGGAGGAACTCAATTTATAGTTTATAGTTAAAAAAAAAATACAATAATAGTCCTTTCCCCAAACAAACTCCTTCTTGCCTGGGAACTAGACTGCCTTTGTAAGGCTAACAAATTAGCCACAAGATTAGAAATTACGATTTAGGAGTCATGCAGCTGGAATCTACAAGATTCTGACCCTCCCCAAGTTGGTCCTAAGATCAGTGGTTGAGATTTTTTTGCAGATCTTGTACTTGATGGATCAGCTGGCACCATCCAGATCAATAAACTGGCTCATCTGATCTTCCGGGCCCCACCCAGGAACTGACTCAGCACAAGAAGACAGCTTTAACTCCCTGTGATTTCATCTCTGACCTGACCAATCAGCTCTCCTGGCTCACTGGCTCAACAAGTTGTCCTTAAAAACTCTGATCCCCAAATGCTCAGGGAGACTGATTTGAGTAATAATGAAACGCTTGTTTCCCACACAGCCAGCTCTGTGTGAATTACTCTTTCTTGATTTCAATTCCCCTGTCTTGATAAATCAGCCTTGCCTAAGCAGCAGGCAAGGTGAACCCATTGGGCAGTTACAATGCTATTCCTGAATCCTGGGGCCCAGTGTCCTTGTCAATGCTGGCTCTTTTTATTCCAAGGACCACTCTAGGTTAGCTGTTTCTCCAGGTCCTAATCTACTCTATTTAGGGACAGCCCACTCGGCTGTGGGCTGCCTCTGAGCACTGGGGCAAATGGAGGAGATCATAGCGATGTCACCTCTGCTCCACATGCCATCTTAGGCCTAGGTATGAGGAAAACCAAAAGGGGACCAAGGGCAGCTCAGTGCTGGCCTCCAGTTGCCCCTTGGTGCGAGCAGCCTGGGCACCATGGACAGTGGCAAGAGGTAGACAGGCTCCTGGGTGGGAAAAAGCAGTTCCAGGTAAGGTTCCACCTTTAGGCCAGGGAGGTCCAGGTTCTAAAACGCTTGCAATGTAGACAGCAGACAAAAAAAAATTATCCAAACCAGAATAACAACAATACCCCACTATAAAATGTTAAAAGGAAAGGGGCTGCTTATAGGAAAGAAAAACATGATGACTATTTCAGAGTATTTCTATATATGTCATAGTAATTCTAGTACAATGTAGAAAACTATACAGATCACTGGATATATTATAATTTTGAAGATTAAAAGAAGTAGAAATTCACTTAATTTATCTAGCAGAGGAGAATAATTCATAGAAGCATAAATTTAGAAAAGCTATTGACCAAAAGAGAATATCCTTTTTATTCTTTAGTGTGTCAATCATGAGAGGCAGTGAAAAACTTTATTAACAGAAACCTTGTACATTGCTGATCATATGTGCACTATAATTATTTTTTAACTAGATGTACAAAGTAATAAAAATATTAGGTTGGTGCAAAAGTAATTGTGGTTTAAGACTGTGAATTTAAGTCATTATAACTAGGCTCAAACACACCTTTATTAATCAAAATAGGAACCATTACAATAAACATATTTTTGCCAAAGACAAATAAATTTGTTTATTCTTGTAATGTAAAAATCTGTACTTTGGGATTTGATGAACCCTTGGAATGCATTTTCTGTATCCTGTTGGTTGTGGAACCATTTTCCTTGCAAAAAGTTGTCAAGGTGCTGAAGAAGTGTTAGTCGGTTGACAAGGGGTCAGATGAACATGGTGGATGAGGCAAAACATCACAGGCCAATTCGTTCAACTTTTGAAGCATTGGTTGTGTGACACGCAGTCAGGCATTATTGTGGAGAAGAACTGGGCCCTTTCTGTTGACCAATGCTGGCTGCACACATTGCAGTTTTTGGTGCATCTCAACATTTTGCTGAGTATACTTCTCAGCTGTAATGATTTTGCCGGGCTTCAGAAAGCTGTAGTGGATCAGACCAGCCGCAGACCACCAAACACTGACTATGACCTTTCTTGATGCAAGTTTGGCTTTGGGAAGTGCTTTGGAGTGTCTCTTGGTCCAACCACTGAGCTGATCATTGCTGGTTGTCATATAAAATATACTCTTTGACACACATCACAATCCAAACAAGAAATTGTTCATTGCTGTGTAGAATAAGAGAAGACAACACTCCAAAACAACAATTTTCTTTTTAATTTTTGCTCAGTTCATGATGCACCCACTTATTGAGCTTTCTGACATTTCTAATTTGCTCAAAAGTTGAATGACCATAGAATGATCAGTGTTGAGTTCTTTTGCATCCTCTCATGCAGTTATAAAGGATCAGGTTTATTGATTGCTGATCAATTGGTTGCTGTCAACTTCCAATGGCTGGCCACGATATTCCTGATCTTCAATTCAAAGTTATGTTTGCAACACTCTAATATTATTAAAAGCATTATTAAGCGTAAGTATAGTGCATACCACGTATACAAATGAAATGTTTCCAAGTTTATATGACATTGCAAAATATCATTTTGGGAAGTGCTAATCTTTTTCATCTGCAATTTAGTTTATAATAATCACAGAATATTATGCTGTCATTTTCTATTACTGCCAAAATTTTTATCTTATTTCTCATCTTTTCATTTCTCTTCTTCAAGAAAGATAATATAGATGTTTATATTATTCGTGCTAGCTTCCAGCAGCTAAACAGTCAGTTAATTATTCAATTCACTGTTCCTGATTTACTCCAACATGTTTAAATAACACTGATAGAATGCCATTGCATAAGTTAGATTTGGTGCTGACCAGAGGAAACCATCACCAATTAAAGAGCCATTTTGGGTCATTAAGATTTAATGAAGTACCAAACTTACTTTTAAGGAAGACTATTAGCAGCTCAGCTGTTAAGTAAACAATAAGTCCTTAAGAAGGTAGAATATAAGATTAATGCTTTTAGGCTATTTTATTAAAGATTAAAAAAAAGCCCACCTTTCTGATTATGGCTTCTTTGTACACTAAAATGTTAGTGTTCTTGAAGATGTTATTCTACTTTAGCACATTTGAGTAAACACAGAAAATAATAAGAAAATTCAAAAGTGTAAATTTAGCGCAAATATAATATATGCTATAGTTCCTATATCACAATACAAAGTAAAGAAAATGGAAAAAAAGCAAAAAAAACAAAAAACAAAACTTTAAAACATTGATTGAGGAAAAAACATAAAAACACGGAAGCACAGTAAAATCTTGACCTCATGTTTCTTAAAAATAAGTTAAAGTTGAAAATGTCTTAAGATCTCTCCTAACATTGAAACTTGATGGTTTTATGTTTTTAATTAACTGTAACTAGCCAACAATAAAGAGCTTGCATCTTGTCTCATAGTAGGTTTGATTTTCTGGGTAATAATAGCATACAACCATGAAATGATCCATTAATTAATATACTTTCTGTATTCTGTCGTTTTACTCTTATGTAATTTTATATCACATGTATTGTATTAGAATTATTTTTGCATAATCATTCATTTCTGATAGAGAATAATCCCTTAAGGGAATAGAGTTAATCAACTTTTAATTTCTTGTGTCTAGCACATAGAAACTGGCACATAGAAACTGATCAATCAAAACAAACCGAACTAAAATTTGTAGAACTTGTAATAATTAAGTTGCAGGCAACAGCTAGAATTACTTTCAGGTAAAGAAACTGAAAGTCTTGAAGTTGTCCAAAATTTGACTAGAAACATGATAACTCCTATATTAGGTATCACTTGGACGTTCTGTTTGTGTTTGCTGGTGTGCTTGATTTGCTTTGTTAAAAAAAATCCGTCATTTATCTCATCTTTAGTTTCAGAAGGAGAAAGACAAAGATCAATGTAAGTAGAATTTAAGCTAAAGAGAAGACTACTATATCCACAGGGAAGTTGGGATTTAAGATTGGTCATAATCTGGAAGACAGGAAAACGGTCCTGAGTATCTGGCAATGGTTCAGTTTGAATGTCAGTTCCATAATACATAGACATTTGTTTACACGGTTGTTTTTTCCTCAATCAAAATAATATATCAAAAGTGAATTTTTGTGACACCAACATATTATAAAGCTTGCTTTTGAGTTTTGATAATTGTAGTATTTATTCCTAGCTCATTCATTATCATAGCAGCATCCAACATCAGTTTCCCAGAGATGGAAACAGAGTTGGCAAAATGTTTGAGTATTTCTGTTCTTCTATGGAATGCACAAAATGTAATATCTATTTGAACTACTATAATCTTACTATGAATGTATTGAAGTTGTCACAAAAAGCTTTGATATGTGAAGGACTCTAATGAATGACCCCTATTGAAAGAATATATTTGTCAGATACAGCAAACATTCAAATATCTTCTTAACTTCAAGATTTTAAAATGCTTCTTCTTTTGGGATAAAACTGGAGAATCCTCCCTGTGTTGGAAAGAAGGGTTTGGGGTAGGGGTTGTGAGCAAAAGCGACTGTGAGACAACTCCAGACAGTGTTTTAAGAAGCATTGCATAATTTTTGTCAGATTGTGCTATTTTCCTTCTGCTACAAGAGTAGCATTTCCAAAAGAAGCATCTCCTTGGTCCTGGACCCCAAAATATGAAAACCTGTGGAGTAGCCAATCTGCAGCATGCAACACAAGAATGAAATTGTTGTTGCAAGCCATTGAGACTTTGAGTTGTTCATTACTGACAAAGATAACTCGGACTGAAGCTGGATTCTGTACATCACGACAAGAGGGTCCTACTTAAATTGTATCAACATGTTCACAACATTTACTAGACAGAACAAGGACATCAAGTTATTTTTTTCCCAAGATTTTTCTATTTTCATTCATTAAAAAAAAAAGAATGGTCATTTGAAGCCCTTGCAGTTAAAATAAGCTGAAAGTAGTATGGGATATGCGTGATAAATCCTGTCTTCCCAGAAGTATGAGATTTGCATTCCTTTATGCACATGATATATTTTCATTATTTTTTCTAAATATTGTCTAGTTTCTTTCCTTACTGCCTTCCTGCCTGCCTTCTTGCCTTTCTTTTTTTCTTTCTCTTTCTTTCTTCCTTTCTTCTAATTTTTTGCTTGGCTTACTTATCAGTAGATTGTTTAATTTCCAAATATGTGAGATTTCTGTAAACATCCTGCAGTTTTTGTTTTCTAATTTAATTCTTCGTTGGTAAGAGAATATGTCAGACTTTTGACACTTCCTTTAGGGCAACGTGTAAAGACTACCTTGATGAATGAACAATGTGTGCATATGCAAAGTGTGGATTCTATAACTGTTGGATGTTCTGTTCTATAAAAGTCATTTAGATCAAGCTGGTTAATAATATTCTTCATATGATTGTGAATTTGCCTTTTTCTTCTTTTATTTTGTTAAATTGTATGTCATATAACCATAATGATTTTATTCAAGCATTATTTATTATTAGATACATACATATGTATAATTGTTAGCCTTCCTGAAAAACTGGTACTTTTATAATTATAAAATATTCTACTTATCTCTGATAACCTCTGTCCTGAAGTTGATTTATCATCAATGTTAATATAACCACTCTAGCCTTTGTGGATTATTGTTTGTCTACTATATGTTTTTCCACAGTTGTATTTTCAATGTATATTTCTATGTTTAAAGAGCCTCTCTTGTACTTAAAGTGCATACCTTGGATGACTGCTTTTTCTGTGGCTTTTTCCTTGCAAAACACTGTATTTTCCAGTCACCAAATTATACAGCGTGATAGAGTTAACTATTTAAAATGATATAGTAGAGAAGTCAGAAGTCAAAACTAATTATGAAGTATTAATTATTTTTCTTTCTCATTCTTCTCTCCTTCTTTTTGTGTGTGTATGTCTCTTTTTCGCTTATCAATACGATTTTTTTTTCCAGGGGTTTCATAAACTTAGAAGGAATTCAGGACTTTGAAATATTTTAAAATTTAGAACGTTGAGTACATAAATATTTTGGCATAGATGCGACTGTCACTAGTTGGTAATGTAGTGATTCAGTTTTAGGCATTTGACCATATACTTATGTAATTTTATTACTTTTTTAAATTGATGACAAATATTGCCTACTTCAATATGACAAAATATTATGTATGTGTATACATGCATAATACATGCATAATATCACATACGTACATCCTCCTGTACATTTTAAATCACCACTAGATTACTTATAATACCTAATATAATGTAAATTCTATATAAATAATTGTTATACTATATTAGTTATTTGTATTCCTAATTTTTGTATTGTTATATCTTATTTTATTAAGCAGTTTTGATCTGCAGTTGGTTAAATTCATCAATGTGTAACCTACGTGTATAAAGCCCAAATGTAATATTGTAGTAAATTAGATATTTTATTTTTCTAAAGTGATGGCTTTTCTTCTGACATTGAGGTTAGAAATAAAAACATTTCTCTAAGTAATTATAAGTAATATTCATGTTTCAAAAAATATTCCACTTACTGTTTACCTCAGAAAGTGCTGCCGGATAAATATGCTTGAATAAAATCATTATGTTGTGAGGCTTTATTAATAGTATAACATAGCTTTTGGAAAAACAAACATGACTGTGAAATTTCTCATTAGCTACTTTATAATGTTATTTATTGTTAATACAGCCTCAATTGAATTTATATTTAACTTATGCTACTGTCTTGATAAAAATAATAATGGATTCAAAGTATTTTCTTCTTTAGATGTTCTAAGTAAAATGTTCACCATGTAGTTCTTGAATATTTCAAATTAGAGGTTAGTTTTCCAAAATATATACCAGTAAATAGTATTGGCAACACAAAGGAAAGTGTTCACTATTGAAATGGCATATTCAGGTAAAGGATTTGGATTTAATAGCTCTCAATGTAAGTGAAAAATGCAGAATTTTACAGATAACTAATTTCATTTGACTTCTCATATTTTCCAAGGTATGCTTCATTTGTTTGCTATTATTTTAGCTTTTGTAGATCGACACTATTATATTACCCTTTTACAAGTTAATAAAAGACTTTTATAAACAAATTGATGAGGAATATCTTTATTTGAGAGATCAATGTTGCAGTTATATAATTATTTACATTGTTTCCTGAGACATTATGAAATAATTTTTTAGCTAACACTGTAAAAAAAGTTTTACAAACCCGATCTTTAAAAACATTCTTAGATTCAATAGACATAAAATTAATATGTGAAAATGCTATGAAGCTTTTCATTTCTATACCTATCCTGCTTGGAACATGTAAGTAATACTTTGGGAATAGCTCCAATCCATGGTTCTTAGAAAAGCCCTAGTATATAATGATTTACAAGGTCTGCCTGCTTACTTATATCACCCTCCAATATTAACTTTTTACATATGTTTTAACAAAGAGATTATTTATACTTCAAGTTATAGCATTATCTATCTCCTTATGGATTTAATATTTTTTTCAGAATTTTCGCATTTACACAGAATACCTAGAATCGAATTATTGTTTATTCCATTATGATGATCTTCAACACTATGAATAAATAACAAATTCTCTTATATTTGACTTTATCAAATTAAATGATTGGCTAAATAAGTACAAAACTTCAGTGAAACATTTGAATTAAAAACAAAGGAAACCCATCGAAGCTTGAATTAAAGAGTAGAAGACAGTGTTTGGGGAAAAAATTCTTAAGTTGCTAGTATGTAAAGAAATGTGTTTCTGTTTTATTTTAAACTTTTATTTCAGGTTTAGGGGTACACGTGCAGGTTTGTTATGTAGGTAAACTCATGTCATGGGGGTTTGTTGTTCAGATTGTTTCATTAGTCAGGTAGTAAGCCTAGAACCCAACAGTTATTTTTCTTGCTCCTCTCCCACCTCCCACCCTCCACCCTCAAGTAGAACCCAGTGTCCGTTGTTCCCTTTTTGTGTCTATGTATTCTTATCATTTAACTGCCACTTATAGGTGATAACATACAGTATTTGGTTTTCTGCTCCTGCGTTAGTTTTCTAAAGATAATCTTAAAAGAGTATGCTGTAACAGAGTCGGGGTAATTCATGGCAGGGAGAAATGTATTATAGAGTACCCGAGGGCTTACCTTTGAATAGGGAAGATGTTGAGGACCTTACTTCACTTTGATGTAGACAAAACCATAATTTAGCATGTGCACCCAACAGAGATTATAAATACATATTCTACCAAAGGCACAATTTGAAGACTATGGTAAAACTCAATTCTCAGAGAAGTCTCCTCAAAATTTTCCAGGATTTCTCCTTGACACATATTTGTACAATTTAGAGGAGATAATTTTTCAGCATGTAATGTGTATATTTTTGAGTTTGATTGCTTCAATGTTAACTAAAATAATAAATTGAGTTATATATATATATATATATATATATATATATATATATATAGAGAGAGAGAGAGAGAGAGAGAGAGAGAGAGAGAGAGAGAGAGAGAAATAGAGGATGGAGGCCACAATATGAATAGAAATTGTTAAATATTGTTTTCCAATTGAACAACAGAGCAAATGTGTGAACATTTGACTACTGGGCACTGGGTCAGCAGATGAGAAAAGAGAACTGGAAATGTCTTTAAGCATTTCAGTTCCAAAATGAATAAATACAACTCCAAGTAGAACCAAAATTTAATTACATAAAAATATTCCAACTGGATTACAGATCAAAAAATACACATCTTTATAAGTGGTGGTACAAATACTTGGCCTATCCTCTGATTTAGAGTAACAAATCAATATAAATAGAAAGTTTTATAATTATGTATTTCAAGCAAACTTCTTTTCTTTGCTTTTATTTTTTGCTACTATATTAAACTTAAACAGACCTTTAATTCAGAATCTTCTTATGCAGTGCAATATGTTTCAAAAGAAAATTGCCTTTCTAAAAGGCAATGCACTCTAAATTCCTTAAAAAGAACAAATCATTCTAAGGTAAGTACGTCAATTGTATTATAACATGATATATGTTAATGGCAATAAAGCTATTATTAGTAATGACTATTCTATTTTCAGTAAAAGTATCTGTAAAGGCCATTGATCAAACATAACCATTATCAGCATTCCACATTAAGAGAATGAACATTCACGACATAAAATTAAAACAGTGCCCGAAATATAAAGTATTGCTATCTTACAAACTAATATAGGAAAATGACTTTTAAATCACTCCAAACCACTTAAATTACTTTTTAGTGTCCACTTCACACATTACATTGTAAGTTCATTATCACTGAGACATATGCTCTGCTGAGTGCAATATTAACATCTAGGAAATAGCCTTTTAAAATTTATGATGGAATCTATTTGATGACTTACTGTGAATATTTTACTAACAGATAATGTAAATCTAATGGTTTTAAAAAAGTACAATTTCTAAGTGGTAGTTTAGACAATATTTAAATTAAATTAGTAAAACATTAAGAATAAAAAGTGTTCTTAATGAAAACTTACTTTACATGTTTTCCAGATTTTAAAATATTCTATTTTCTCTTCGATTGAGAAAAGTAATTCACGGTTTCTAAGAACTGGTTCACATTATCCCTAAATCAAATAATTAATGTTAAACCTTTAAATTAAACATCATCTTTTAGATTTACACAAATACTGTTTATAAGAATAATGTAGCATTAAATAATGTTGTGTGTGAGTCACTGGAATAACAAGTAAATATTTACTTTTTAAATTTACATCTCTAAGCAGAAATAGAAAGTGCCATTATCTAATATTTATCATCCAGCTTCATAATCTGTATTAAAGAAGTAATTGGTGGCAACCTATCACTAACACAATAACATTTCTTCTCATTATATTTATAGTGTGGGTGCATGTAGTAGAAGTGGAATGATCTCATAAACTATTGCCATCTTGGTGTGATACTAAAGGAAATGTTGGAAGATTCTCCCAAAATGTCTTGCTGCTTCGTTGGAAACAGAGTATAAAATCCACTATGAATAGATTTTTGTTTTGCCATTCAATGTAGTATTTTAGCAGAATTCAGAGTACTAGAAAGCTGGTTATTAATCAAGAATTTTTTTTATGCTTAAAAAATCTATTACATTAAAATTAAGCATTTTTTAGTTGAAGAATGTTATGGACTACATTGATAAACGAATGAATACGAGGAGATATTTTCACTAGTTGAAACAAAAAATAAATTAGTTTTCAGAATGTCAAGAAACTATTAAAAACTCACAAGAAAAAAAACACCACCCAAAAGAAAAAATAATAAAAGATACAAACAGGGAATTTTTAAATGTAAATACTAAAAATACTGACAAGAATATGACAAGATGACTGAAAGTCATTCTGTAGTGGAATGACCAATGGGCCTTCAAAAGCTATATCTATATCCTAACCCCTGGAATCTGTTAATGTGACCTTATTATAAGGATTTGGCAGATATAAATAAATTCAGGATCTTGAGATCAGATTATCTTGGATATCTGGGTGACCTCTAAATCCAATGACAAGCATTTTTTATAAAAGAGGAGAAGATACATGAACATAGAAGGAAAATGCCATGTGAGGGAGGCAGAGATTAGAGTTACGTAGCCACAAACCAAGGAATGCTTGAGCCACCAGAAGCTGGAAGAAACAAGGAAGGTCGCTTTAGTCATAGTTCAGAGAAAGTGTGGCCCTATTGACATCTCAGTTTTGTACTTTTAGACTAAAGAACAAAGAAGAAATGAATGTATACTGTTTTAAGCTACCCAGTTTGTAACTGTTTGTTTTAATAGCTCTGGGAAACTAAAGCAATTCGTGGACAGAAAAAAACAAAAATTAAAATAACAACGAATAATTACACATATTAAACTGAAAAAAATGAAACTCTAGAAAATTCTGAGTTTTACCAGTAGTGTAAGGGCATAGTAATCCTTCTGTATATCTGATGGGAATGATATTCCAAATGACCATACTAGTTATTTGGAAAGCAGTATCACATATACAGATGACTCAGATATTCTAGTTCTGGCTGAATGTCCTAGGGAATGTTTACATATTTCCTGAAATGGACATGTATAAAGATGTTTGTTGGCCGGGTGCGGTGGTTCACACCTGTAATCCCAGCATTTTGGGAAGCCGAGGTGGGTGGATCACGAGGTCAGGAGATCGAGACCATCCTGGCTAACACGGCAAAACCCTGTCTCTACTAAAAATACAAAAAATTAGCCGAGCATGGTGGTGGGCGCCTGTAGTCTCAGCTACTCAGGAGGCTGAGGCAGGAGAATGGCGTGAACCCAGGAGGCAGAGCTTGCAGTGAGCTGAGATCGTGCCACTGCACTCCAGTCTGGGCCACAGACTGAGACTCTGTCTCAAAAAAAAAAAAAAGAAAAGAAAAGAAAAGAAAAGATGTTTGTTATAGCTTTGTTTCGAGTGGTGCAGAAAGTGCAAAGTTGGAGGGAATGTGAATATCCATTACTGGGGCTGTGGAAAGAAACAATGCAATCTAATGTGGTTGATATGGATAATGAAAACACTGTACATTCTCTCTCTCTCTAATATACATGCACAGATATATGTATGCATATTGTAATGCATATATACACATACACACATTCATACGCATATGTACATACATACTATATACACTTACTTAGGCAACACAACGTGTAAGAATATATTTACATGAAAAGATATGGATTAAACACATTAAAATTTTTTCCTTCATGTTAGATAAATGCTGATAGATGGTGGGTATACCAGAAAATGAATGAATCAATATGTTTAACTGAAAGAGGCCCCTGAATGCACCAATGAAAATAATACACAATGAGCAACTGAAGATTATGATTAACTTAACCCTCTGCATCTGAGGTCTTTCTTCAACTACAGTATAGTTATGTGTTGCTTAATAATGGCATTTTACTCTGGTAAATGAATCATTAGTGACTGTGTTTTGTGAACATCATAGATTGTATAAACTAAGATAGTATGGCCTACTAAAGACCTAGGCTATATGGTATAGCATATTGCTCCTATGCTACAAATCTGTTCAGTATGTTAGTACCAAGTACTGTAGACAATTATAACACAACAGTATTCGTATATCTAAACATAGAAATGATACAATAAAAATATGGTATTATAATCTTATAGGACCACAGTCCCATATGTGGTCTGTAATTGGTTAAAACATCGTTGTGTGGTGCATGACTATAAATATATACCTTAAATTCACTGAATCCTTCTGTCTGCAAACACTAATGTATATAATTTATTGATGACAATAGCAATTAAATATTTTTCTTGGCTTATAATCCAGTGAAAGATA
Organism: Piliocolobus tephrosceles; assembly: GCF_002776525.5. NCBI lineage: Eukaryota > Metazoa > Chordata > Mammalia > Primates > Cercopithecidae > Piliocolobus > Piliocolobus tephrosceles. Next base: position 11,517,492 of record NC_045435.1, read on the forward strand.
CACATATACAGGAGTATATTCGAGTATATTTGAGAGTAAATTGTGATAGATGTACAAGGAACAGACTTGTGTAAGTAAAGAAATGGAAGCATTAATTTTAAGCTAGTCGTTGGGAAGATTTATGGAAGAGTTATAATTTGAGCTGCACCTTCAAGACGAGAATAATCTTGAGAGGTTGGGGGAGAAGAGAATGATAAAAATGTCAGATATAATTTAGTGTATGCTGTGTTGAGAAGTGAAAATATAGTAGGGGCTACCAGCTGGATTAAAGAAGAAATTAGAGCTGAACTGAACAAGAAGTAGGAGGTGAACAGCAAAAGTAAAGTTAGCATCTTATTTCAGATATTGGTGTAGTTGGCCAAGAGCATCACCTGTGGTCATTTTCTACAACTACCATTCAGAAGGACTTGGCTAGATTGAGAGAGATTTATTCAAGGGGATCAAGGGTCAGAAAAGTGTAGAACAAAGAAAGGAATCTAGTACTAAGAATCAAGTTCAAAGTGACAGGCAATGCAAAAAGGAGGATCAAAGCAAAAACTGAGGACCAGGTGTGGGATAAGATGTGTTGTAAACATAGATTTTGTTAAGAATGCGGCAAAATAGAGAGACAGTTAGAGACTCACATGGTAGATATGTAAATAATATTAGCACATGCCTTAATACCTGAAAGAGACAGGCATATTTGAAGCTACAGGGTTTAAGAATAAAAAAAGAGGCAGAAGTGGAAAACATTACTGTGACAATGAGGGGAAAGGTGGTCACAAAACCACAGGCTGGTAGTCATTAGACTAGATCTACCATTGTTTGAATATAATTAATCAAGTTATGACCATACAAATTACAGATTGCCAGTACTTAGAGATAAGCCTGCGGTTGTAAATTCTCCACTGGGCAAAATACCAACTGGCAAAGATTTATAAGATAGATTTTCTATAAACCAGCAATTATTAAATATCAGAAAATTATATTGAAAACTCAATGTCTTCTATCACTAATATCAACAGAGACGGAAATAACTTAGGCAAGAAAAAATATTCATTTTAATGTAATTCAATGTAGAAAACTAATAAAGCCCCAGATGCTTCAATGTGTTTAAATTGCTTTTTATTAATCTCACTGAAGAAAGAAAAATTTGATTTGAAAAGATCATACGTATGGGTTAAAATATGAGTTTTCATCTATTTAACAGAAAAGTGAAATCTGTGAAAAGATGTATTTTTATGTGTTTCAGTTGCAAAGAGTTTTGATTTATTGAAAACATAACCTTTCAGGAAAATTTTTAAAACTAAAAGTTTTCCAAAGAAAGAGACTTCTTTGCAAAAGCAGAATGCAAAAGTAACAGATTAAGGGAGAGTTAACATTTTCTGTACGTAGAAATATATAGTGGTTTTTATTTCAAAGTCATCTTTAACAACAATGTTTGTAAGGTTTATGTGAAGAGTTTCAAAAATTATCTGTCTATATACCTACCTCCCTACCTAATAATCATCTGCAAATTTAACAACAGTGAAAACTCAATAGGAGTTGTTAATTTGCTGAGAAATGTTTACTCTTAATTTCTTAATTGTAAGAAATATAATTTAATAAAATGAGTTTATGTGTGACATTCTAATTTATCTTAGTTTCTTGATTTTTTCATTTTTATTTTTAAAATTTATTTTATATGTAATAAATTCTAAATAAGTTAAGTTTTGAATTTCTTATTTCCTTTGAACATAGTAAGTGTATATTTGCCCAAGAAAAGTAATCTACCTTTTATGCAATTTAATCTTAATTCAGAAATACAAAATATATATTATATAAAATATTAAAATTATTAAATATATATTTATCAGACTATATCTGAATAAATAAGCATTTACTAGATTCTATATTGTATCAATTTAATGCAAAGTATCAATCTGGGTTATCCAGAATATTTGAGTTATACATTTACAAATACATTTAGGTGAATAAGCATTTAAATAATGAAAACAAATGAATACATATGAATAAATACTTAACATTATATATGTTTAATATATTTGTTCATATATCTATTTGTATTTATGCATGTATGCATAAATTATGCATGTTTATGTATTGTATCTTTATATTTATGCACACATGCACATGTACTCATGTGTGTATAACTAGATAAAACTATGATTATCACAGTTAATTACTTGTTATATTTAATCACACAGTTAATTACTTGTATATTTGTGTAAAAATGTATGCATATATTTCTAAATATTGTATTTGTTTTGTGTATCATGTGATTGTTATATCAATCTCTCTAGATAGATTGATATAAGTAGATACACATAAATAAGTATAAATCCATTGAGAGACAGCTTATAATTATCTGAGTAGATATTTTTCATTATAATCATAATTATATATTATGAGTTATAGTCATTTCTAAAGTTATATAATTATGAGACATATTATACTACTTCTGTGAGAATAAATAATTAAATTATCATTTGGTATTTAACAGGATCCAATTCTATATAGATCTATATTATAAGAAATATACTTTCATGTTTATTTTTAATAGTAAAATAAATAATATTATTTCTTTTTAATACAGTATTCCTGTGGCTTATATTATACTGTAAAAGAAGTCTTGCAGTACAAATGAAATCTCATTTTTCTATATTTTAATTGATATTTCATATGCTTGTGTGTCCTGCATTAAAATTTTGATCCTAGAAAAAAAAAACTTGTTTGACTGTCATGCAACCATTATAGAAAACATTAACCAGAATTTTAAAAATTCTGCCCCATTTGTATTTCATATTTGAAAACATTTATATCATTTGAATTCATTCAGCATTTTGCCCCAGAAATGTGTACGCTTATGCAGTGTGTGTGCAATGTGTCTGCATGCTATGCATGTATGTTTATGAGTCTATACTGTGTGTCTATGAGATATGTGTATGTGTCTGTGTGTTTATATTAATTATTGATCATATAGCAAGTCAGTAACACTAGACTTCCCTATGTAATATGCAATTTCAACTAGATATTTTAATGTTTTGTAAAATATTACTAGTATACGTTAATATACTATAAACATGTTGTAGAATACTGGGTTATAAAAGAAATTATATGTTGATGACTAAAGTGAACTAATTGAATAATAAAATCTAAGAGTTTGAAAGACACTCAATCACTCATTCCTTATTTTATTTTATTAATCTCCAAATCCTCCTCTGAGTGTTTATTAAGACTCTTCTCAAAGATTGCTATTGAGAGAAACCACATAATTTTCCAAGGCAGTTTATTTATTCATTCTTTTGCTGTGTTCCAAATGCTACTTTATTTTGACTGTAAATTTACATCTGAGATTATTTCAAACAATAGTAATCATCTATAATTTTTGTTTTCTCTCTTTGACATGCTAATCTTGTAGTTATTTGCAGAGAGTTGGCCATAGATCCTCAGACCCTTATAATCAATGCCTAAACACCATATCCCATAAACAACAAATATGATTCTATGGAATTTTTCCTGTCTTTTTTTCTGATTATCTCCCCTTTTTTGCAGAATTGCTCATGGATGTTGTCAATAAATTAACAGAAGCTCCAGGAGTAGAAAAGTGATGTCAGTCAGATGGCAGAATAGGAAGTCCTCAGTCCTAGGTCCCTCAAAGGGGGAAAAAAAGTACTAATTATTCACTGATGAGAATGCTTTCATGAGAATCCTAGAACCTAGAAGAGAGATTTCAGCATTCCAGTGGAGCATGAAAAACAAAAGAAACCACCTTAATAAGGATAAGATAAACATTTTCACTTTGTCACTTTGTCCGCAGTACTCCTCCCAGCACAACATCACATCAAGAAAAATCCCGTTGAGAGTGAGATATACATCCAACTTTCATAGCATTTTGGGGCACTGCCTGAGAGGCCCACTTCTCTCATGCCTCATATGGAATAGCGTGGGAATTGGCACAAGTAGACCCTGTGGGGGAAAAAGGGAATAGAAAAAGGCACAGGGGCTCACAATGGCCTGTGTGTATTATCTTGATGATAGCCCCACATTGTGGCCTCACTTTACCAGGGACTTTGACAGAATGAGACAACCCCCAAAATACCCCTGTCCAACTAGGGAGTGCAACTTGTGGCCCTGTCTCACCAAGAAACCCAGCCATCAACTCTATGTGACTAGACAACCAGAGTAGCAGCCTCTTCCAATAGCAGCCTTGCCCAGCCCAACTTAGTAGTCCAGCCTGCAGCTTCAACAGGACAATGAGCTCAATCGGCATCCTTTATCACTGGCAGAGCCCAGTCAACAGTTCTGCTCCACTTTGAACCCAAGTCATGAGTCCTGCCCAAGCCAAAGCACAACAAATGAATTCACTCAACCAGAGCCCAGTCAGAGGTCCTCTCTGATCATGGAGCCCTGTCACTAGCTCCGCTCTCTGCAACTCTGAAATCTTGCAAGCAGTTCCACCCAATTTCAGAGCCTAGCTGGTAGCCTTCACTGATCATGGACAGTAGCCAGTAGTCTCACCTTACAAGTCTCACCTTAGCAAGGCTCACCTTGCTGCAGTTTAACCAGCAACCCTTCCCACCCTTGGTGCTACCAGATGGCTTACCCAAAAGAATTCAAAATAATTCTTATAGAAGCTTAGATAACTACAAGAGGATATAGAGAAGCAACTAAATGAATTGAGGAAAACAATGCAAAATTACAATTTCCACAAATAAATAGAAACAGTTAAAAAAAAGAGAGAACTTAATTATAGAGATGAAGGATATAATGGCTGAAGTGAAAATTTGATAGATAATTTCAATGGCAGACTCAATCCAGTCAAATGGGAAAAAGAAGAATGAAGAAAGCCTATGGGACTTATGGGACCCTAACAGAAGAGATTATATATATATATAATGACTGTTTCATAAAGACAAGTGACTAACAAAATGCATAAAGTCTATTTAAAGAAATAATGGCTGAGGCTGGGTGCAGTTGCTCACACCTATAATCTGAGCACTTTGGGAGGCCAAGCAGGGCAGATCACTTGAGGTCAGGAGTTCGAGACCAGCCTGGCCAACATGGTAAAAACCTGTCTCTACAAAAAATACCAAATTTAAACAAAACTTAGCCTGACTTGGTGGCACATGTTTGTAATCCCAGCTACTTGGGGGTTGAGGTAGGAGAATCACTTGAACCCAGGAGATGGAGGTTGCAGTGAGTCAAGATTGCACGATTACACTCCAGCCTGGGCAGCAGGGAAAGACCCTGTGTCAAGTAAATGAAATAATGGTTGAAAACTTCCCAAATATGTATAGGGAAATAAGCATACAAATACATGAAGCCACAATCACCAAATGTGTTCAATCTAAAGAGGCCTACACTGAGATTCATTATAGTCAAACAGTCAAACATCAAAGACAAAGAAAGGATTTTGAAAGCAGCCAGAGAAAAGCAACTCACCACATAATAGGGAATTTTTATGTAACTATCAGCAGATTTTTCAGTGTAAATCTTGAAGGGCAAGAGGGAGTGGGATTATATATTAGAAGTACTGGAAGAAAAAAAAACTGTCAACCAAGAATACCTGAAAAACTTGTCCTTCAAAAATGAAGGACAAATGAAGACTTTCCTAGATAAAAAAAAATGAGAGAATTTTTCACGACTATACCCGCTTTACAAGAAATACTAGGGAAATCTTCAATTTTAAGTGAGTACATTTTAAACAGTAGCACAATAGCATATGAAAATATAAATATTACTGGTAAAGGTAACTACATAAACAGGCATAGAATATTGTAACACTTTAATGGTGTTGTGTAAATTAATTTTAACTCTAGTATAAAAATTATAAGTATAAAAATTATAAACTCTAGTATAAAAATTAAAAGACGAAATCAAAGTTGTTTTCAGCTTAAAATAGACTATTATAGTGATAGCAAGTCTGATACAAGCCTCATAGCAACCACATACAAACACAAAATTCTGTAATAGATGCACAAAAGCTGAAGAGAGAAGAATTGGGCCAGCATGATTGTTCACACCTGTAATCCTAGTGCTTTGGGACTCTGAAGCAGAAGGATTTCTTGAGGCCAAGAGTTCAAGACCAGCCTAGGTAACTTAACAAACCTCTGTCTCTTCAAAATTAAAATTAAAATTAAAATTAAAGAGAGAGAGAAGAATAAAAACATATCACTATAAAAAAATCCTTAAACTACAAATAAAGGCAACAAGATAAGAGAGAACAGGAACAAGGAACATTATAAATAAGACAGAGACCAATGACTAATAGCGATAGTAAGTTCTTTCCTATCAATACTTTAAATATAAATAAATTAATGTCAGTAGTCAAAGATATACAGTGCTTGTACTTAAACAAATTTTTTTAAAGACCCAACAATATGCTGCATATAAGAGATTAATCTTAAATTTGAGGATGAAAATAGGTTGAAAGTGAAGAGATTGAAATACATATTTCATGGAAATAGTAATCAAAAAGGAGCAGGATTGATACCTAATAAAATACATTTATATCAGGCAAAATAGATTATAAGTTAAAGATTGTCATGAGACAAAGATCATCATTATAACATAGTAAAAGTGTCAATTCAGCAAGAAGAAACAAGAATTATAAGTATAAATGCATCAAAACTCAAAGCACTTCAGTATGTAAAGCAAAGATTGACATCTGAAGGATGAAATAGGCAGCAATACAATAATGGAAGGAAGCTGAAATATCCCATCTGAATAATGTATACATCATTCGCAGATGGAAAGTTACTGTAAATCTACTCTGCCTATGCTTTATAAATGGAAAAACAAAGCCTGAATGATAGCGTATCTGTTTGCAGCATGTTTTACTGAATAATTTCAGTCAACCGTTGGGATCTACTGCTCAGAAAAATATATTTCTTTCAAAATATTACTGCTTATTGACAATGTACAATGTCATCCAAGAACTCTGATGAAGATGTACAAGAGATAAATGTGCTTTTCCTGGCAACTAAGACAACACCCATTGTGTAGCCCATGGATCAAGGAGTGATTTTGAGTTTCAAGTATTACTATTATTGAAGAGATACCTTTCATAAATCTATAATTCCTAATTGATGTTATTTATCTGATGGATTTATTTATCTTAGTGAGTTACATGTATTTAAAATTAGATAATGCGGGATAACACAGTAGACATCTACTTTGTATTTGATCTGATAGGCTAGGACAAGTGAAAATATTGACTTTTTTACTATTATGTTGAACAATCACATATATGTATATAAAATCTCATAACTCTGTGAAATATGTTTGCTTATTATGATCATCTAATGGATGATGAATTTGATGATTGAAACATTTGCTGATATCTAATAAGTGATAAATTCAGGACTCAGAATATCAAATTTTAACTATAATGCTATTTTGCAAATTCTAGTCTTGGATAGTAAACTAAGCCTAATTTACAAGCAGTTATAATTAATTTATGTATTATAGTTTGTAAAAGAGCATGAAAATAAAATTGAGTTGTCACGTTTTAAAAACTTTTAAAATTCCAATAAATATATATTCTATTTTTTAGTTTCCTTTATATGCAAACTAATAAAAATCTATAGTAGTAAACGTAACAAAATGGTAAGTATCAAAAGGAAGTTTGGAGTGGTATTTACATTGTAGTATTAAAATAATAATTTTCATTTAAACTTCATATGAAAGATGTCTTCAAATAATTATATTTGTAAAATATTAATCTTTAGAAATTATATATCACATTATAGATTTTATAATATCACTTTTGATTTTAAATGAATTTTCAAACTTTATATCAAACAAGTACATCTTAATCTTGAATTGTTAGATGTGCTCAGTATTAACAAGTATTTTTCAAGTGACTTCACTAGAAGGAACAATATCCAATTTTTTTCTCAAGGATAAGAGTTATATTCTGCCTGTATGTACAACTATTTTTAAATCAAATTTTAAATAACAATTGTTATCGTAAATTTTTATTCATATTTCCCTATTTTACATTATAACACTCATAAATTCTGAATAATTCCAATAGACTTAAAGCATGATTTCCCCCACTAGTACCTCAAATACTGACAACCTACTTACTATTACAACTAAAGCTATTTACTTTTTTACTTTTTTTTTTTTTGAATTGAAAAGATCTCACTTTTTTTTAATTCTTTTTTTTTTTTTTTTTTTTTTACGTTAAGTTCTAGGGTACATGTGCACAATGTGTAGGTTTGTTACATATGTATACATTTGCCATGTTGGTGTGCTGCACCCATCAATTCGTCATTTACATTAGGCATATCTCCTAATGCTGTCCCTCCCCTCTCTCCCATCCCCACAACAGGCCCCGATGTATGATGTTCTGTGTTACATGAGATTGATTCGCAAATTAACTTGTTTGCAACAGTGGAGAAAATGATTATAACACAATCACGATAAAAGTGAGAGCTACTGACCTACCAAAATGTGATCTTATGATAATGCTTTCTTGAAACAGTGCAGTCTTCAAATATACAGAATGATTCCATAAGAATGAAGAAAATAATTTGTGTGTTAGTATGTGTTCACATTAAATCCCTAAACAGCTTTCATCAGCATAAGTTTTTGGCATTTTGTCTTAATCACAACCTAAAATTTCAAATAACACTCAGAATTCTATAATAATATTAGTTGCCTTCCTAACAATCTTTAATTTATAAAAATCTGCTTTGTAGTCTGAGCACCATGGTTCATGCTGTTATCCCTGCACTTTGGGAGGCTGAGGCAGGTGGATCACCTGAGGTCAGGAGTTTGAGTCCCAGCCTGACCAGTATGATGTAACGCCATCTCTAATAAAAATATAAAAATTAGCTGGGCATGGTGGTGTGTACCTGCAATCCCAGCTACTTGGGAGCCTGAGACAGAAGAATTGCTTGAACCTGGGAGGGAGAGGTTGCAGTAAGCCAAGATCACATCACTGCACTCCAGCCTGGGTGACAGAGCGTGACTCTGTCTCAACAACAACAACAACAACAAACTCTGCTGCTTAGTTAAGAATCTTCACAAAATAATCTCAGAGTTATCATGGTTTTATTATTTTCTTATCTTCATGATTTCATAAACAATGGTGACTAGAACACTGAACAGAAGTATACTAGTTTAACAAGTCACAATTACAAATGACTGAAATAAAACACAATTTGCTAATACCATAAAGCTGAAAAGAACTTCTGATACACAGTAGTTTATTTCCTAGAATCACTTTCTCTTTAGAGATATTGTGGAATCTAGTTCTTTTTAAAATTATTGTAATTTGGAATCTATTCTGAGGACAGCTTAGTAACTACACTTAATGACTAAATAACAGACCACTTTGTCATCATCATTTCAATTTAAAAGCCTGTGTTCCCCAATTTATCTAAATAACAAGCCCAATGTTAAGACAAATTCTGCCTCAGTTAAATGTATGATGTCTTCAACTAAAATAGTTTTAATGATTCGTGTGTAGTAACTCTCTCCAGTGAATGTCAACTCCAATTGTAAAAAAGTTTTGTATAATGAGAATAACAATATTTTATGAAAATAAAGAGTACCTTTATGAAAAAATGCCTGTGAAACATCTGAAATTACTCTCTATTTGAATTATATATTTATCTATTGATATTAAAATGTGACACAGTGCATAATTACTAATAATTTTAATGTATGATGACATAATTTGGAATTTTGCATTTTATTATTATACATATATTTTGTTAATTATTATCACTTCTCACATTAGCTACACATTAAAATGGGCAACAACATAGTTCTTTATTCTTTAAAAAAAGGTTCTTCTGTTTTAAGCATATTAGATCCTTTAAAAAATATAGTCGTGTGCCACATAATGATGTTTAGGTCAAGAACAAACCATATATACGATGGTTGTTCCATAAGGCTAATACCATATTTTTATTGTACCTTTTCCATGTTTCTGTGTTTCCATAGTATTCAATATGGTAACATGCTGTACAGATTTGTGCTTAGGAGCAATAGGCTATACCGTATCACTTTGTTTTGTAGTGGGTAATATTGTCTAGATTTTTGACAGAAAACTCATGGGCAAAGACAAAATTACCTAATGATGCATTTGTCAGAATGTACTCTCATTGCTAAGCAATGCATGACTACAGGTATGATCAGGCTCCCACCCAGTTAACTTGAATTAATATCTCAAGGGAAGTTGAAGTAGATCACATTAACTTTATTCACCTTAATGATCTTATTGGTTTTGAGTGTCTTTTCCCCAAAAACATGTTTTCTACAATAGCATGAAATTTAAATGAAAAAATGTAGTTTATTTACATTTTATTTCCATAATGAACACTTTCTCCATACCTTCAGTGATGTTATTTTATATGAAAGTGTTAATATATTTACAAAAGGATTTAATGCCAAAAACACAATTTATTATTCAAGTTCTAAATTGCTAGGTGAACAGGGAGGCTTTACACAGCTGTGGCAACTGGATCAACTGCTTTAAACCAATAATAAAAAGTTTATTATTAATTAAATTATTAATTAAAAGAATGTTACTAATAAATTAGAAACAAATGGAATGATTACTTGCCGACTACTTCTAAAACTATTGAGGCAGTTAAGCAGGTTATTAAAAAGAATAAGATCTTTTTGAGTTTATGAAATAAAGCCCTTCAGAATATTTCATAAAATTTGAACCAAATAACTTATTACTATCTGAATTCATGCAATATTCAGTATTTGCCTTGCTTTTTTCCAAGATCTTCCTGAAGAAGTCAATAATCCATAAATGATTTTAGCATTCCACTAAAAATGCATATTCTTCCTTACATCTTATACCAAAATGAATTGAAAATAAAATTTTTAATTGATAAGCCAAACAATTAAATTTGTAGAAGAAGATAAAGTACATATAACCTTGGTTTGATAAGGAACTTTCTCAGCATGATTATAAAAGTAAAATATTTCATAGTTTTGCAGTAATGTCCCCATCACAACCCATTCCTTCATTGCTCATTTTGCTTGGGTAGATACAATGCAGCATGGTAGATAAGAGTGAGATATATATTCAGACTCTGCTCATGTCCTGTTTGTGCCATTTACCCAGCTTGAGACCCTGGTTATGTGCCTTAGTCCTTATTGTATCTAATGTAAGAGATGACAAAAAGATTTATGCCTTAATGTAGCTCTGAGGAAGGAAAATATTGCATGAATATGAGACCTTAAGTGCTTTGTAAGTGTTACCGTGGTTATCTAATACCTTGAAGATTTGCTGGATTTATCCATAAAGATAACCCTCTGAATTCTGCTCTCATTATTTCTGGATTTCAACTATTGATGGTGCCATCCACTAAATAAATTAAAATTTTTATTATATTCAGTTTTCTTACATGAAACATTTCACATTCAATTTTATTATTTGAAATGTAATATTGAAGTATTTTATTAGTGGCCTATCAGAGAATTTGAGAATGTCAGTTCATGGAAATGAACCATCCAAACGTTTTGTGGTAAATTAATATATTGTTGATTTCAACACTTTGTCCTTTTTCATTGTATTTAGATAATTAATCAATAAGACAGAACAGAGTGTGAATCATGTGGCATTTATTTACACACGGTAAGTTATTACAATCAGAAGGCTAAAAGCCAAATGCTATCAAATGAGTGAAGTGTGAATTAGGAAGAGCATGCCTGAGCTGGCATGTCTACATGCATTATGAAATGTGACTCATAAAGTCAAATTAACATATGTAGAAATGCTTTAAAATAATAAGCTGAATTAATGTCAGCAGAACCCATAGTTAAGGATTTTGTGACTTGAACGGTGTTAATTAAAATAAAAGTTCTGAATTCCTGTTGAAAATGCACATATTTGAGATTTTTATTCATTTGTCTTTGTTGCAATTTATAACTCATTTGGCTCTTATGTGTGATTGGTTAACATAGATAGTAACATAATGTGTCAAATAGTCAAATCTAACAAATAGCGAGTTCACCATACAGCTATGTTTACGGCTTCAGATTGCATGATTTGTTTAATTTTTTATAAGCTTCCTTAAAAATTCTCATATCAATATCCATCTGTAGTTAATATTATTTCATTGTATACTACTAATTCTTAGGAATTTAGTCATTAATAGCTGTCTGTCCTACTGTGCATTAGTACTACACATACTATTTGTACATATGTACTAATGTTATATGTATAATTTGTAAAAATTTTATTTTTATTCATTCTTTTCTAGGATTTAGAAATGTCTTCAGCAACTCTATATCTTCATTTAGTTTGACTCTCATAAATATCATTAAAAATGCATACAAAGAAGTTAGACAATACTTTCTGTTACTCTTTTTGCTTTCAGAATTTTGTTAAGAAAAATAAAAATTATATTTCTCAAGAAAATTAACTATCTTCATGACTTCAGAAGTAATAACCACACATACAAATACACACACAAATCTTTCTCACTGACCTTCATGGTATATGAGAATCAGACCACTGCCCAACACCTTTGATTACTGATGACCAAATACCCTTGACTCAGCTTCCCCTTACATTAACATGCAATTTGCTTTCCCTATGCCCCCTTGTCTGCTTGATGTTCGAAAAAAATTACATATAGCAAATTTCACTGTTTGTTTTGAAGAGTTCTATAGCTTTTGACAAATGCATAGTCATGTGTCCAACACCACAGTTCCACATAGAGCAATTTCTATGCACAAAGAAAGGAGAAATTCTTCTTACTCCTGTGACCGTTTAATAGACAAACCCTCTCCCCAACCCTAAGAAATCATTGACTTATTTTGCTGCCCACAATTTCTCTTTTCCAAAGGGTCATATAAATAGAATCATGCCATAGGTAGCCCTGGGATTTGACTTCTTTCATTTAGCAAAACATTTACTTTTTTTCTATGGTTTTGTCTGCATCAGTAGTTTATTCATTTATTAAAGGATATAAGTGGGCCGCTCCCAATTTGGGTGATTACGGATTAACTGCTAAAAACATTCGCATACAGTTTTGTGTGAATAGATGTGTTCTTTTCTCTAGCGAGGGTACCTATAAAGCAGAGTCACTGAGTCGCAGGTAGGTACTCCTGTATGTTTAACTTTACAGGAAGCTGCCAGGCCGGGCGCGGTGGCTCACGCCTGTAATCCCAGCACTTCGGGAGGTCGAGGCGGGCGGATCATGCAGTCGGAGATCACGAGGTCGTGAGATCGAGACCATCCTGGCTGACATGGTGAAATCTTGTCTCTACTAAAAATACAAAAAATTAGCAGGGCGTGGTGGCGGCACCTGTAGTCCCAGCTACTTGGGAGCCTGAGGCAGGAGAATGGCGTGAACCCGGGAGGCGGAGCTTGCAGTGAACCGAGATCGCGCCACTGCACTCCAGCCTGGGCGACAGAGCGAGACTCCGTCTCAAAAAAAAAAAAAGTCCAGGTGCAGTGGCTCACACTTGTAATCCCAGCTACTTGCGAGGCTGAGGTGGGAGAATCGCTTGGACGTGGAAGGCGGAGCTTGCAGTGAGCCCAGATCACGCCACTGCACTCTAGCCTAGGTGACAGAGCGAGACTCCATCTCAAAAAAAAAAAAAAAAAAAAAAAACAAGGAAGCTGTCAAAATGTTTTCCAACGTGTCTGTAGCATCTTGCATGGACAGCAGCAATATATGAGAGTTCCATTTGCTATGCATTCTCTCCAGTATTTGCTATTGTCAATTTTCTTTAATTTTAGACATTATAACAGGTGTACAATGGTATCTCATTGTAACTTAAAATTGTAATTTTGTAATAATTATATTGAATATACTTTCATGTATTTATTTGCCATCTGTTTATATATTTTTAGTGATGTTTCTGTCCAGATCCGGAGGCTAGGGTTTATATTTTGTATGTATCTTGTTGAGCTTGAGAATTATTTATGTTTCCAGAGTGCAAGTTCTTTGTCACAAATGGATTGAACACATATTTTCTCTCGGTCTTTGATTTGCCTTTTTATTCTCTCAATATTGTCTTTCACACATATTATTATTTTTTAATTTAAATAAATTTAACACATAGTTTTTTTATGAATCATACTTCTGGAGTTGCATCTCAATATTTTTGTTAGAATATTTAAGTTTGTTGGCTTGTTATGGGAATGGTGGTGGTGATGGGAGCACAGCTTCAGTTATTTTGATGAAACCTTAGCCTTAGGCAGGCAACCTGTCCTGTTTCTCAAGAGATATGTCCTTCTCTATTCACCCCCACTGGTCGTGGAGCTCAGGACAGAACCCTGACCCTGCCCTGAGAGTAAACTTTTATTGTCCCTATGGTGTTCCCATCTCCCCAGATATAATGCTATAATGAGTTGCCATCAGCATGCTAAAGGCAGGAATACTTACTGCCTCCCTTCTTTTGCAAGTCTTTTGTTCCACAATGGAGACAAGGGAAATAGATTCAGGTGAAGCCTTTTGTTTTCTGCCACAGGCATAGCTGTTAGAGACCCCATGACAACATCATGGACACTTCTTAGGGCTTTTCCCACTATTTTCTTTGGGCCTGCAGTGGAGTTCCTAGACAAAGTGTCCATCTGTAACATACTTTCATTTCACCCAGTGCCGGCTCTTCCAGTAAACTCTTGTTAGCTACTTCAGTTAGGTTGTATATACCCCAAGTGAGTGCTTGCTCATACTCCCTTTCTTCCTGCAGATCAATTGTTTTCTTTGGACTTTGCACCATTTGGCCATTTAGGGGTTCTACTATCCTAGGTCTTCAATAGGTTTGGAAAACATTATGAATTTAAAGTTGGTCCACATCCGTTGATGAAGGCAGGTATGCGCTGCCTGTCCACTCCTCCTCCCCTGCTTATGAGGGTGAGTGTCAGGTGTGAAACATTTCCTAACTGGCAGATACAGAGCCTTCGCAGTCATACTGGGCTTTTTGCCTTGTATAGGAATAACTTTCCCGGTTTTGGGCTGAGTGTGGTGTAATTTGTTCTGCTTAGGTGTGAGCTCAGTGGCCCTCAGGCCCACACCCAGCTTTCTGTATTTCAGGCCTTACAAGGGAGGAGTTGAGGTCTTCCCATTGCTGCAAAAAGTGAGATAATGCAGTCACACCACTTTTGACTACTACGGAAGAATCCGACTGGATGGCGGGGGTGGGGGGGGTCCAACCTAATGCAAGAGGCTGAATTTCAAGCAAAGCCTCTCTCCCCTCTTGCTGTAAGTAGAAAATGTACCTCTTGGGTGTCTAATTGTGCATTGGTATCTTCCCTGGGTGGTGCTTATCTTCCTTTGCACCCTGCTTGTACTCATGTAATATTCTAGCCAGCAGCAGAACCTCACTACCCAGAGAACAGTGAAACAGCATCTCTTTTATTGTAAGCTGGGAGCAACACTTTCCAGCTTTTTATACCCTGGGGCCGCAATCCTGAACTTCAGTCATATATATGTATTTTTTCTAAAATGCAGTACCTTGAAGTTTTCTTTATTATAAAATTGTGATCATTCTTTAAAGTTTTTTACATAATGTCAATTAATGAGGAATCCAGCTTAAGTTCTGAAAAGGCATTGAATGGAACCCAGGTTTTTACTTTCTATAATAACAAAATTGTCATTTTTGATGATTTTTCAAAACTAAAAATTTTAGTATAATATTATGGAAGTCAGCTATATTGTCTCAATTGTATAAATAGGTTAAGTTGTAAAGAAGTATTTCACTAGCACATTAATGATAACACATTTTTCAACTCCACTAAGTAAAACAGAAAAATGTTTTAGTCTGCCGTCAATCTTTGATTCTATTCTTCATGCTAGTTCCTGGGAACAACAAAGGTTAGAAAAAACTATCTTCATCCTTGCCTTTGAAGCTGTGTTCTGAAACTAAAGTTTCTTTGTCAGCATACAGAACATTTCTTAGCACAAGTTGGCTTCCTCAGTGGTTAAATTAATGATACCTTACCCACAGGCACATTTACCCAAATATAAAAGTTTAAGTCTACATAATGCTAGTGGGGTTGGCTGGGGAGAGATTTACGCTGAACATGGAACTCCCGAGACTGCTACAGGCAGAACATTCACCTCAACTTAATAAAGCAGCATAGTGGAAGAAATAGACCATAATCGTTTAGGAAACTAAAGCACGAAGGGAGAAAAACGGTGTTCTGAGTTGGATTGGTGGCATAAAATCAAGTTGTAAAGAGAAAAATGAATAATAAATGTATAATCCAGGAGAAATAACATTGAAGATAATGGCAGTGTGAAAGAGTGTAGGTCGTGGTTCCACACCAGAGTTGTTTATTTTTCAAGTCTCCTTTGCTCCTTGTCTCATTTGGTGTCAGTTACATGTGACAAATTCAAGATTAATAGTTTATTAATGAAAGCACCAAACGAGGCATGCAATCTCTGAAGATGGCCAGTCTTTTTCTACCTCCCTTAACTTCAAGACATGAGCTCGGATAAATTAAGATTGATCTCAACGTATTATTTTAATTATTAACTGTGAGAATTCTTTTTATTAATTCTGAATATAATTAGGCTGCCACACACTCACATCTTTTTCTAATATTTCTTATTGATTAAAAATATCTTTGGGATTTTGGAAACCTATTACTTGAAAATATTAAATAAGAATTGATCTTGATAGTACAACATTAACTTTATTCTGAATTTAAATAGTTTATGCTTTTGATATTAAGCCAAAAGGTAAATGCAAATGATAACTTTTATTTATTTTGAAGGCATTAAAAGCAGTGACATAAAAACATTCAAATTTCAACCCATACCTTTCATAACAACACGATAAATTCAGTAAAAATAACGATTCAAAATTTAATTAAGTATAGAGTTTGCTCATTCATTGTTGTATGTTCCTAAAACTTCTAAAAAATTATAGCACAAAAATACCCTGAAGAATTGTCTGCATTTTTCAATATTAAAGTAGGTAAACAAAGGTAATCAAGGGCCAGTGATAAAGGAAGGAAATTTATATTAAAATAGAAATGAATGAACTATTCTATTAAACTCCTATATAATGAATTGGATTTAATAACACTTAGAAAGCTATGTACACCAATCTGGGAATAATTCATATTTTAATATTGATGGCAAATATTTTTGCAGTAAAATATATATGAAAAAGAGAAAGAACTTATTAAAGATGTATGTAAAAAGAAAAAGTTGATGACATTTGGAAAATGGCATGTCAACTATGATTTTCTCAGAAATCTCTTCCTTTTAAACCTGAAAATTAGAATGGGAAAATCAGATTACAAGAAAAATTATTACTTTTTGGCACACTGTTTTAAATTGTTCTGATGGCTTTAAAAAGGGAAAACTAGGTTGGATATATATAGCATTTTAAATAATAAATGAAAGAACCAAAAGAATATGTATAATAAAGGATTGAAAAACCGACATAAATTATAAATTACTTCTCTGGACATTATTGAAAAACTCCTCCTTCAAGGCTAATGGCTATACTAGTCCTAATAATACACAAAGAATAATTACAATATGCCTTATTTTTCTGGATATATTATTTAGTGAGGTAAGTTCTTATGAGCATTAAAACATGAATTCATTAACAGACAACAGGATTCTGAGGACATAGTGAAAATGTCTCAATGGTAAAAAACAACAAAGCATCCTAAAATTTTGTGTGTATCTCCTCCCTAAATTGTGTATACCTCCTTATTTCCATGAAACTACATTGTAAGGATTGACAAACTGCATATTCTTTTCTTCATTATTGAGTTAATTTTTGAATTATTTTGCATACAATTTATCAAAGTAGCCTAAATATATTATACACGTTGATGAATAATAATGAAGTACAAAAAGCAAATTCTAAGTGAAGAGACATTTCTTTTTCGTTTTTTTTATGATTTTTGTACTTCATTTTTATTTTTTTATTTTTTCAACTCATTGGAGCATTTTTATTAAGTCTTGGGCCTAATCCTTACTCTTTTCTGTCCTCCAGATTTATTTATTTATTTGTTTATTTATTTTCAGTGTATTGTATATATATATATATATTTTTTTTTTTTTTAATTATTATACTTTAAGTTCTAGGGTACATGTGTATAAAGTGCAGGTTTGTTACATATGTATATTTGTGCCATGTTGGTGCGCTGCACTCATCAACTTATCAGCACCCATCAACTTGTCATTTACATCAGGTATAACTTCCAATGCAATCCTTCCTCCTTCCCCCCTCTCCATAATAGGCCCCGGTGTGTGATGTTCCCCTTCTCAAGTCAAAGTGGTCTCATTGTTCAGTTCCCACCTATGAGTGAGAACATGCGATGTTTGGTTTTCTGTTCTTGTGATAGTTTGCTGAGAATGATAGTTTCCAGCTGCATCCATGTCCCTACAAATGACATGAACTCATCCTTTTTTATGGCTGCATAGTATTCCATGGTGTATATGTGCCACATTTTCTTAATCCAGTTTGTCACTGATGGACATTTGGGTGGATTCCAAGTCTTTGCTATAGTGAATAGTGCCGCAGTGAACATACGTGTGCATGTGTCTTTATAGCAACATGATTTATAATCCTTTGGGTATATACCTAGTAATGGGATGGCTGGGTCATATGGTACTTCTAGTTCTAGATCCTTGAGGAATCCCATACTGTTTTCCATAATGGTTGAACTAGTTTACAATCCCACCAACAATGTAAAAGTGTTCCTATTTCTCCACATCCTCTCCAGCACCTGTTGTTTCCTGACTGTTTAATGATTGCCATTCTAACTGGTGTGAGATGGTATCTCATTGTGGTTTTGATTTGCATTTCTCTGATGGCCAGTGGTGATGAGCATTTTTTCATGTGTCTGTTGGCTGTATGCATGTCTTCTTTTGAGAAATGTCTGTTCATATTCTTTGCCCACTTTTTGATGGGGTTGTTTGTTTTTTTCGTGTAAATTTGTTTGAGTTCTTTGTAGGTTCTGGATATTAGCCCTCTGTCAGATGAGTAGACTGCAAAAATTTTCTCCCATTCTGTAGGTCACCTGTTCACTCTGATGGTATTTTCTTTTGCTGTGCAGAAGCTCTTTAGTTTGATTAGATCCCATTTGTCAATTTTGGCTTTTGTTGCTGTTGCTTTTGGTGTTTGAGACATGAAGTCTTTGCCCATGCCTATGTCCTGAATGGTATTTCCTAGATTTTCTTCTAGGGTGTTCATGTATTAGGTCTAACATTTAAGTCTCTAATCCATCTTGAATTAATTTTCATATAAGGAGTAAGGAAAGGATCCAGTTTCAGCTTTCTACTTATGACTAGCCAATTTTCCCAGCACCATTTATTAAATAGGGAATCCTTTCCCCATTTCTTGTTTTTCTCAGGTTTGTCAAAGATCAGATGGCTGTAGATGTATGGTATTATTTCTGAGGACTCTGTTCTGTTCCATTGGTCTATATCTCTGTTTTGATACCAGTACCATGCTTTTTTGGTTACTGTAGCTTTGTAGTATAGTTTGAATTCAGGTAGCGTGATGCCTCCAGCTTTGTTCTTTTGACTTAGGATTGTCTTGGCAATGTGGGCTCTTTTTTGGTTCCATATGAACTTTAAAGCAGTTTTTTCCAATTCGGTGAAGAAACTCATTGGTAGCTTGATGGGGATGGCATTGAATCTATAAATTACCTTGGGCAGTATGGCCATTTTCACGATATTGATTCTTCCTGTCCATGAGCATGGTATGTTCTTCCATTTGTTTGTGTCCTCTTTGATTTCACTGAGCAGTGATTTGTAGTTCTCCTTGAAGGGGTCCTTTACATCCCTTGTAAGTTGGATTCCTAGGTATTTTATTGTCTTTGAAGCAATTGTGAATGGAAGTTCATTCATGATTTAGCTCTCTGTTTGTCTGTTACTGATGTATAAGAATGCTTGTGATTTTTGCACATTTATTTTGTATCCTGAGACTTTGCTGAAGTTGCTTATCAGCTTGAGGAGATTTTGGGCTGAGATGATGGGGTTTTCTAAATATATAATCATATCATCTGCAAACAGGGACAATTTGACTTCTTCTTTCCCTAACTGGATACCCTTGATTTATTTCTCTTGCCTGATTGCCCTAGCCAGAGCTTCCAACACTATGTTGAATAGCAGTGGTGTGAGAGGGCATCCCTATCTTGTGCCAGTTTTCAAAGGGAATGCTTCCAGTTTTTGCCCATTCAGTATGATATTGGCTGTGGGTTTGTCATAAATAGCTCTAATTATTTTGAGATATGTTCCATCAATACCGAATTTATTGAGAGTTTTTAGCATGAAGAGCTGCTGAATTTTGTCAAAGGCCTTTTCTGCATCTATTGAGATAATCATGTGGTTTTTGTCTTTGGTTCTGTTTATATGCTGGATTATGTTTATTGATTTGCATATGTTGAACCAGCCTTGCATCCCAGGGATGAAGCCCACTTGATCATGTTGGATAAGCTTTTTGATGTGCTGCTGGATTCGGTTTGCCAGTATTTTATTGAGGATTTTTGCATCAATGTTCATCAGGGATATTGGTCTAAAATTCTCTTTTTTTGTTGTGTCTCTGCCAGGCTTTGGTATCAGGATGATATTGGCCTCATAAAATGAGTTAGGAAGGATTCCCTGTGAAGAGATATTTCTTAATGACATAGATTGGCTTTAAATTTCGAATAAAACTACATTCAAATAAAAAAGATGGTCTTTAAAGGAAGTTTCTGTATTTTTAGTTTTTTAAACAACAATTCCATTCAATGCTTTGAATTTCTTCTGAGTAATATGCTAAAAACTACATAGTGATCTATCATTAAAATTATTTATAACAATTTCACCTAGCATTTTAATGACTTCCAATAATAATAAAAATAAAATTACCTGACCCACTAATGTAGTTTTCTCCTAATCATTGGAGTCATTCATTTTCTCAGAACTTCTCAATTTTCCCTCTGTTACGTGACCTGAGCTTTTTTTTTGTTGTTCATCTGTTTGTATTTGTTAATGCTGTTACTTGTGCATTGTTAACAGTTTTATTGAGATATAGCTTATATATCACAAAGTTCATCCATTTAAATTGTACAATTCATTGGTTGCTAGTATATTTACAGAGTGGAGCAACCATCACCGTGACATAATTTTAGAACATATTCGTCACCTAAGGTGATAAAGAATAAAATCATATGTCCCTTAGCGGGCCTTTCTGGCACAAAATAACAGTAAAATTTGGTTTGGGTGAAAGGCAATGCCTAATTGGGTTGTGATTTTTATAGGCAGTGGTGAGAAACTGCTGTTCATCCAGGTTCTTCCTGGGCAGATACTGTTAAGGATAAAGCACATATAAAAGCTGAAGATCTGGAAAAGGATTCCATTTAAATTCTCCATTCTTTGGTACTTTTGAGAAAGTCTTTGTATATACCAAGAAGTATGTTTGCACAGAAACATTCAATGATATACAGGCATTATTTAATTTTCAAAATCTATTTATCTACTGAGGAATAGATAATAAAGGCAGTATGTAAAATTACAATAGGGATATTTATAGTTAGAAACCCATGAATTATAATAAACATAGTTTTGCTGTGGACATATAAACCAGTACTTTGAACATTTTGTTGAAATTATTTAGAAATTCTTTAAGCCAAATTGTGACTTTTCTTCCCTAAATGATTTGACAGCTTGTGGGTAATGAAAACATTTTCTTGAAATATCTTTCCAGAAATGTTTTCTGTAGGTAGGTAAATGTTTCAGGTTCATGAGTTCCAATCATTTCTATAAGGTACTTCAGCCTTTTATAAAATTCTACTATATTTGAGCTTGGCACCTTAGCATTTACTAAAGCATTTAATGCTATGATTTTGATATTCATACTTATGCTACATGCTGAAGGCAACTTATTGATTGTAGATGAACTTACCAGAGCTGTGGTGAGCTCCAGAATTGAAACTAATTATTTTGATGCTTCAGATAAAATAGTCAGCTTGTGTTTAGTTTTAGTATTTCCCCAAAGTGTATGAATTGTTAGCACTAAATGTATTGTAGTTATATGACTTTTGTCATTTGAGAAAAATACAGATCCACAATTTGTACCTAAGCTTTCTTGCCGATTGCTCAACCACCGAATGCTAGTAAAAATACCCACTTCACGTTTCCTCCTTTGCTTTCTATCGTTGACTCCAATTCATGCTCTCTCTTCAACATCATGTAGTGTGGCTTAAACAGAAGGGTTGTCTTATTAGAGACTATTCTGGAGAGATCCATTTATCTGAAATATTCTTGAAACAAAACTTTTATAATTAAAGAAAGAGAAAAGTTAAACAATGAAACAAAGATTATTGTGATATTCTTAGTCTGTAAGATTATTCAAATTGAATTGTGTTCAGTCACAGCCATATGTGGATAATATGTAATTTTATTTTATTTATTCAATTAGAAAGCATTCATTGGGTTTCGTTTGTGCATCAGTTACTATATTTAGCCATCTTTTTCTGAAAAATAGCTCATATAATGGCACAATAATACATATTTTTGTAAAAATGGGGAAAAGTAAATGAACAGCAAAATGGAAAGCATGAAAGAAACAGAAGAAAATGTGTATTGTCTGTCGTTTTCCCCTACATGATAGCTGTTCAAGTTCTAAACTATCTTAGAATAATCAGATTTTTTTTATGGAAAATTAAAATGTTAAAATGAGTATAAATCCAAATTTATGCAATGTAGGCAAAATGAAATTTATCAAAGCTATATAATATTTTGAAGAAATAAAGAAAAAAATAACTGAATTCATTATTTTATTTTTATTATACTTTAAGTTTGGGGATACATGTGCAGAACATGCAGGTTCCTTACATAGGTATACACGTGCCATGGTGGTTTGCTGCACCTATCAACCTGTATTTCTCCTAATGCTGGCTTCCCCAGCCCCCACCCACTGACAGGCCCCAGTGTGTGGTGTTCCCCTCCTTGTGTCCATGTGTTCTCATTTTTCAACTCACTTATGAATGAGAACATGTAGTATTTGGTTTTCTGTTCCCACGTTAGTTTGCTGACAATGATGGTTTCCAGCTTCATACCTGTCCCTGCAAAGGACGTGAACTCATGATGCTTTTTTACAGCTGCATAGTTTTCCATGGTGTATATGTGCCACATTTCTTTATCCAGTTTATCATTGATGGGCATTTGGGTTGGTTCCAAGCCTTTTCTATTGTGAATAGTGCTTCAAAAAACATACATGTGCATATGTCTTTTTTTTTTTTTTTTTTTTGAGATGGAGTTTTGCAATTATTGCCCAGGCTGGAGTGCAATGGCACGATCTTGGCTCACCACAACCTCCGCCTCCTGAATTCAAGTGATTCTCCTGTCTCAGCCTCCTGAGTAGCTGGGATTACAGGCATGTACCACCACACTCAGATAATTTTTTTTTTTTTTTTTTTTTTTTGTATTTTTTTGTAGAGACACAGTTTCTCCATGTTGGTCAGGCTGGTCCTGAACTCCCAACTTAGGTGATCCACCCTCCTTGGCCTCCCAAAGTACTGGGATTACAGGCATGAGCCACTGTGCCTGGCCGCATATATCTTTATTGTAGAATGATTTATAATCCTTTGGATGTGTATCCAGTAATGGGATTACTGGGTCAAATGGTATTTCTGGTTCTATATCCTTGAGGAATCACCACACAGTCTTCCACAATGGTTGTAATAATTTATACTCCCATCAACAGTGTAAAAACATTCCTATTTCTCCACGTCCTCTCCAGCATCTGTTGTTTCCTGACTTTTTAATAATCGCCATTCTAACTGACATGAGATGGTATCTCATTATGGTTTTGATTTGCATTTCTCTAATTACCAGTGATGATGAGCTTTGTTTTTTAATGTTTGTTGGCCACATAAATGTCTTCTTTTGAGAAGTGTCTATTCATATCCTTTGCCCACTTTTTGATGGAGTTGTTTGTTTTTATCTTGTAAATTGATTGAAGTTCCTTGTAGATTCTGGATATTAGTCCTTTGTTAGAGAGTTAGATTGCAAAAATTTTCTCCCATTCTATAGGTTACCTGTTCACTCTGATGATAGTTTCTTTTGCTGTGGAGAAGTTCTTTAGTTTAATTAGATCCCATTTGTCAATTTTGGCTTTTGTTGACATTGCTTTTGATGTTTTAGTCATGAAGTCTTTGCCCATGCCTATGTCCTGAACGGTATTGCCTAGATTTTTTTCTAGGGTTTTTATGGTTTTAGGTCTTACACTTAAGTCTTTAATCCATCTAGAGTTAATTTTTGTATAAGGTGTAAGGAATGGATCCAGTTTCAGTTTTCTGCATATGGCTAGCCAGTTTTCCCAATACCATATATCAAATAGGGAATCCTATCCCCATTGGTTGTTTTTTTCAGGTTTGTGAAAGGTCAGATGGTTTTAGATGTATGGTGTTATTTCTGAGGCCTCTATTCTGTTCCATTGGTTTATATATCTATTTTGATATCAGTTCCATGTTGTTTCAGTTACTGTTGCCTTGTAGTATAGTTCGAAGTCAGGTAACATGATGCCTCCAGCTTTATCTTTTTGCTTAAGATTGTCTTTTTGCTTAAGATTTGCTTGGCTATACAAGCTGTTTTTCAGTTC
The DNA here is from genome assembly GCF_002776525.5 of Piliocolobus tephrosceles. Classification (NCBI taxonomy): domain Eukaryota; kingdom Metazoa; phylum Chordata; class Mammalia; order Primates; family Cercopithecidae; genus Piliocolobus; species Piliocolobus tephrosceles. The sequence continues at coordinate 11,542,026 of NC_045435.1, forward strand.
CATGTGAAATTTAAAGTAGTTTTTTTCTAATTATGTGAAGAAAGTCAATGGCAGCTTGATGAGGATGGCATTGAATCGAAAATTACTTTAGGCAGTATGGCTGTTTTCACAATATTGACTATTCCTTTCCATGAGCATGGAGTGTTTTTCAATTTGTTTGTGTCCTCTCTTATTTCCCTGAGCAGTGCTTTGTAGTTCTCCTTGAAGAGGTCTTTCACATCCCTTGTAAGTTGTATTCCTAAGTATTTTATTCTCTTTGTAGCAATTGTGAATGGGAGTTTGCTCATGATTTGACTATTTGTCTATCATTGGTGTATAAGAATACTTGTGATTGTTGCACATTGATTTTGTATCCTGAGATTTTGCTGAAGTTGCTTACCAACTTAAGGAGATTTTGGGCTGAGATGATAGGATTTTCTAAATATACAATCCTGTCATCTGCAAAGAGAGACAATTTGACTTCCTCTCCTCCTGTTTGAATACGCTTTATTTCTTTCTCTTTCCTGATTGCTCCGGCCAGAACTTTCAATATTATGTTGAATGGGAGTGGTAAGAGAGGGCATCCTTGTTCTGTGCCGGCTTTCAAAGGGAATGCTTCCAACTTTTGCCCATTCAGTATGATATTGGCTGTGGGTTTGTCATAAATAGCTCTTATTATTTTGAGATGCATTCCATCAATACCTAGTTTATTAGAGTTTTTAGCATGAAGGCCTGTTGAATATTATCGAAGGCGTTTTCTGCATCTATTCAGATAATCATGCAGTTTTTGTCATTGGTTCTGTTTCTGTGATGGATTACATTTACTGATTTGCGTATGTTGAACCAGCCTTGTATCCCGAGGATGAAGTTGACTTGATCGCGGTGGATAAGCGTTTTGATGTGCTGCTGGAATCGGTTTGCCAATATTTTATTGAGGATTTTCACTTTGATTCTCATCAAGGATATTGGCCTGAAATTTTTCTTTTTTTTGTGTCTCTGCCAGGTTTTGGTATCAGGATGATGCTGGTCTCATAAAATGAGTTAGGGAGGATTCCCTCTTTTTCTATTTTTTGGAATTCTTTCAAAAGGAATGGTATCACCTCCTCTTTGTACCTCTGGTAGAATTCGGCTGTAAATCTGTCTGGTCCTTGGCTTTCTTTGTTGGTAGGCTATTAATTATTGCCTCAATTTCAGAATTTGTTATTGGCCTCTTCAGGGATTCAATTTCTTCCTTGTTTAGTCTTGGGAAGGTGTATATGTCCAGGAATTCATCCGTTTCTTCCAGATTTTCTAGTTTACTTGCATAGAGATGTCTTTAGTATTCTCTGATGGTAGTTTCTATTTCTGTGGGATCAGTTGTGATCTCCCCTTTATCATTTTTTTATTGTGTCTATTTGATTCTTCTCTCTTTTCTTCTTTATTAGTCTGACTAGCAGTCTATCTATTTTGTTAATCTTTTCAGAAAAAAAACAGCTCTTGGATTCAATGATTTTTTTTTTGTTGAAGAGTTTTTTTGTGTCTTTATCCCCTTCAGTTCTGCTCTGACCTTAGTCATTTCTTATCTTCTGCTAGCGTTTGAATTTGTTTGCTCTTGCTTCTTTAGTACTTTATTTTTTTTAATTTTCATATTTGGGTGTCGATTTTAGATCTTTCGCACTTCCTCCTGTGGGCATTTAATGCTATAAATTTCCCTCTAAACACTGCTTTAGCTGTGTCCCAGAGATGCTGGTACATTATGTCTTTGTTCTTGTTGATTTCAAAAAACTTATTTATTTCTGCCTTAATTTTGTTATTTACCCAGTAGTCATTCAGGAGTAGGTTGTTTAGTCTCCGTGTTGTTGTGCAGTTTTGTGTGAGTTATGTCTTAACTATTTGAGGTCTATTTGGTTCCAAAGATTGTAGGATATAAAACATAAAATATAATTAAATAGAAATGCTATTGTAAATAGGATTGTAGCAAAAGAAGAAACTTTAGAAGAAAGAAATACTAATTGTACAAACATTTAAAATCAGAAATATTAAGTTTGCAAAAAAAAACATGAAAATGAAAATAATAGATTGTCAAAAATATGTTGGCATTATTTATTTTTTATTTTTTTACTATACTCATATTTAATGTACTTTAATAATTAGCATTAATTTTAAAAATATATACTATGCAACGCTTTCATGGAACAAGAGGTATCTATGAGTTATAACCACACCGACAAGGTTCATAGTAATAACTTGAAGTATCAATAACTACCATATTGATAAGAAAATTTGTTTCATAAATACATAAAACCACCAATGGAATGTCACTAATGTTGTTCCTTTTATAGATGTGACCCAGATTATTTTTCACCCCATCTGAACAGGCTACAGAATACTTAGAAGTATTCTCTTTTAAAAGGTTTGGAATCAGTGGGTTCTCCACCAGAGTGCACACTGCATCATTATGCCCCAAGGTCCTGGTGGGTGCATCCTCTTTTCCTAGAATGCTTGTTCCCAACCCTTTGCATCAATCACGTCTCTGCTCAAATGTCACCTGCTCAGAGGGACCCTCACCTTTTTCAACCTATTTACAATTGCAACCATTACCCATCACCACCTGAAATTCTATTATTTATTTTTTGCTTCTTTATTGTCTGTCTCCTTGCTGGAACATAAGTGCCAAGAGGGCAGCAGCCTCACCTTTTCATCACTGTGTCCCCAGGGCAGTGACTGGCACCTAGAGGGCTGTGGCAAAGGCTGCCATTTTCCCACCTAACGTCCATGCTCCCTTTCTTCCTTAATAATGGAGTCCCTGTATTGTCAGGTTCAGCAGTTGTGCCCAGTTATACAACTACATCTACAGCCTCTCTTGTCCATAGAAATTGTCAAAACAGAAGACATGGAGTGGAGCTTCTTGGAAAACACTTAGAAGGAGGCTTACTCTTTAAAGAAAGTATGTCCTTTCCCCCTTGCTCCTTTCTTCTCCCTACTGCCTGAAACATGAATGTAATGGCTGGAGCTGCAGCAGCCATAGTTGTGACCATGAGGCAAGCTTACTTAATAGGAGCCATTCTAGGAGGGTTACGAGTCTTCGATGACCATACCAGGCCTCGGCTGTATACTTCTTGACTTCTTTCCCATGGAAAAATAAACCTCTACCTGTTTAAATCACATAATTAGTGTTAATTGTTATATGTAGCCAAACCTAATTCTGATGTAAGAATGCTTAGTAAATATTTGTAGGATAAATGAATGTGTTTTTTCTTTTCTTTCTTTCTTTCTTTTTTTTTTACTATTATTATACTTTAAGTTCTAGGGTACATGTGCATAACATGCAGGTTTGTTACATATGTATACTTGTGCCATGTTGGTGTGCTGCACCCATCAACTCGTCAGCACCCTTATGCCTGATGTAAATGACGAGTTGATGTTGGCATTATTTAAAACAATTAATGAATTATGTAAGCATATGAACACATAATGTACCAAATAGGTAAATTAGACAGTGTGTTATTTTTTTGAGATGGAGTTTTACTCTTGTTGCTTAGGCTGGAGTGCAATGGTGCAATCTCGGCTCACCACAACCTCCAGCTCCTGGGTTCAACTGATTCTCCTGCCTCAGCCTCCCAAGCTGCTGGAATTACAGGTGTGTGCCACTATGCCTGGCTAATTTTGTGTTTTTAGTAGAGACAGGGTTTCTCCATGTTAGTCAGCCTGGCCTCGAACTGCCGACCTCAGGTGATCCGCCTCGGCCTCCCAAAGAGCTAGGATTACAGGAGTGAGTCACTGTGCCCTGCCCGACAGTGTATTTTATGGCATGAATTGTAAAAGAACAAAGACATTATTTTATTCACTGCTGTATGTTCACATGCTAAAAGAAAACACGACAGAAACGCACTCATCATACAATTGCAGAGTAGATGATTGGATGGATCATTGAATAGAGACTGAGATTAATTTCCTTCCAATCTCTCTCTGATAAGATTGCATGAAAGTTTCTGAGATATTCTACTAATGAAACCCTGTTTATTGTTTGACAAATTACTTACGCACATTTTTCAAATTTGACAATAAACCACTAGTAGAAAATGTGTACATGTAAAAAAATAAAAGTTCTATGAGCAAAATAGACTTTCCATATAGGTACACGCTGATATTTTGTGTTCTTTTTATTTGATTAAAACATATTTGAGAGTTATCAAATGTATCCTGTGACCTGGTAATGAGACACAATTTCAATTTAGAGCAATCTCCAAATTTTATAGTTGAGATCAGAAATACATAACTTACCATAGCTTCCTTATCTCCGTTAAGTAGGAAATCTAAGCCAGTAAGTGAAGTTTCCTGATACCTAGGAGAGAACTTTCCATCACTGTATTCAAAATGTCAGTATTTATAGCCAGGCTCCAAATAAGGAAATAAAGCTATAACTAAAAAATATAAATCACATCTGTTGTGAGTTCTTAAACACTTCATAAGTAATCCTGAACTCAATGGATTATTTATTAAACTAGAGCATGTTATTATGAATAAAGAAAAGAGTTTGTAAGTCCCTTATTTGTTCAAATTTTGAACAAGCCTGAAAAAAATACAGTGGTACCTGTCAATGCAGCTGAATTATAAATAGGTTTTGGGGAATTTATATAACTTCTCTCTTTTCTCTCCCCTATCTTCTTTTTCCCTTTTCTGTCAGCCAAAACATTTAATTCATCTTTCCTTTATGAACTTATCTGTACAAACACATAGGCTTACATCAAAAATGCCAAGCAATTATTTAAACTGGCAAGTCTAAAATTTCTATTGAGAATATCTGATGAATTTAAAGATACCTATATTGTCTCATAATGTTTATGCTACTTTATATGTAGTTCTTCAATGTGAGAAACAGAATTTTCGATAAGGCATTTAGATTAACAACTTATTCATTAAACACATGTTCAGAAAAGATTATCTATGTAATTCATGTATTTACTTACACCCACATTTTTTAAAAAATGAGTTAAAAATGTAAGTTTATTAATATTTAATGTTATAATTTCCTAAAGGGTTTTTATTATAAAATTGAATAAAGGTAAATATTATATAATGTGTATAACATAATAAACTATATTAATATAACCAAATAAGTATAGTAATGTATTATGATACAATTTTTTAAGAATGAAGTTTATTAAATTTATTTGATAATTAAAATTAAAAATGAGAGATTCAGTCAAACTTTGTTTTATTATTACAGATCTAAAACGTAATTACCAGACTATCAAGTTATTCTATTTTACTGTTCAGAGGATTCATTTACTATCAACATGCATTAAGTTAGATTTAAAATTCCAGACCAATCTAAAACTCAGCTGCAGCTCTGTTAAAAAAATTAAAGTAGTAAATGAGGCATTTTTATGATATAAATTAATAAAATCAAAATCTAATTTAAAGAGAAAGAGAAATGATAATCAATTACACTGTTACAAAGCATCCCTTATTATAAAACTACATAAAGTAATTTTATCCATTATTTTACTATTTTCTAAGCAATATAAAGTGTATAGTATCTATAAGTTTGATATCTTAAAAAAATTATAAAACATTTAAACAGAAACTTAAGGCTTTTAATAAGCCTATTTATCAGTGTATAGTATTTTTTTCTGTATATTAATTTCCAGAAAGCAGAAAAACCGCTAAACAGGTTTTGAATAATTTGTTGATATTTCTATGAGTATGCTTTCAGTACACACTCCATTATTTCTTCAACCATTAACAACAATGGCTAGAAGATACAAAATTAATACAGCTACTGATTAGACATGCATCTCAAAACATTTGGTATTTAGATTTGCTGTAGCTTTCATAAAATGTATTAAAATAATTTTGAATTTTATATTTTGAAAATTCATATGTAGTGAGAATAGTTTATCTTTTGATAAAGAAATATATTCATTCTCTCTTTTTTGAATTTTAAAGTTAAGACTCTTTCCATGGAATCACTTATTTATTTAGGAAATAAAGGAAGACTGGATCCATGTGTATTACCCATTTACATATTACTTTTATTATTACCTAAAAAAGGGAAACATAAGAAATTTGTTTCAGAACACATATACACATTGAGATTATTTTTGGCAAGGATCTGATTTAATATTTATTTTTTCTTTACTGACTATTGCACAAAAGCATTTATATATTGGCAGATTTATGCATATCACAAAGCAGACAAGAATCATAGATTAACAACAGTAAATTCTTATTTGATGGTATATTCTATCTTCAGGAACCAGGGTTCTTTCTGCATTTTGCTGATGGGAAATTTCCTGAGATTAAATACTTACAATCCAGTGTGTGACTGTGACACATTTTTCTCTACAAGATCATCTGTCTAATAAGATAGCAAACTGCAAAGAATTGAGAAATTGATTTTCCCAAGTTTTACCTTAATGAAAAACAACCAGGTTTCAATCACACTGGAAGGTGAGATATAGAGTTGCTTATTAAGACCTAGATGCTTGGAAGTCAAGCCCCTTTCTGTCTTTAGAGATAAGATGTAGCCGAGAAGATTGGTCTCTAACAGAAACAGAAACAAAACAAAACAAAACAAAATAAAACACATCAACAAGAAAGATATTGTTGCATCAAATGTGTGTTTTGAAATTTGCCAATATGTCAACATAAAGAAGTCACATCAGAAGCCCCATATTATGTTTCCTTTCTAGTTCAGCAAAGCAAAAGCCAACAGGTTTACTACATCTTCCTTTGATAAGCTAGGAGAGATGTCTGGATATCCAAAATGTTTTCCTTTTTAAATACTCTCTTTCTCTCTCATTAGTGAAGTATATAGAAACCTTACATATCAAAACCTGATTAATGAAGATGTCTTAATGAAAAGCACTCTAGATTTTTGTGGGCCACTTCCTCACCAATGAGTTTGTCTGTTTCTCTTTAGGAAACATGCTTTCTTCTTCCTTTTATGATTCAGCCTAAGACATTTTAAATTTCTTTACTTACTCCACTTACATATAGAAAGACTTTTAGTCACAGTTGTGCCCAAATTAAGTGAATAGTAGTAGGTAGTTATATAGCTAAAAAAAAAAAAAAAATGCTTCTTAGAGGTCACTAACTGCAAAGTTTGAGACAAATTCTTCATCATTTGGTGAGAACTCTGTGCATGTAGGCTTCTGCAGACCCCCCAGGACAGACTATTGGCCTAATGAGCAAAGAATTCTGCTTGCTAAATTGTCTTAACCTTAGAACACATTATTTTAGAGCAGAGGTAGAATTTATCCTCCTTTTAAATCTTTTCCACCTAAAACAATTTTATGGTTTATGTTAGTTAAATTTTTAAAAGGTAATGTCATTATGTCAAAAGAGGTTGGAAGGTAGTTTTTGGTATCTCTTTCAACAGTGCATTGTGCAGTGCATTTGAAACCAGGGATACTTTGATATTTATAGATATGGATATGTCACTTCAAAGCATGAGAGAATATGAGTGCTTCAGTGATACACATAATGAGATTTTATTTTTTGTTTTTAAAACTTTAAGTTTCAATGAAATGTACAACAAGTAATCCCTGTTTGGTAGGGATTGCATTTAATTTCCCTAGTCATTAAATCAGAGCTAGAAGTTGCAATAGTTTTCACTGATAAAACAGTGATTTACTAATCTTGCATAAGAAACATCTGGAGCATAATATGAACCATATTATAGACAACAGATCTGCTTTCCAAAAGAAGTCCAATGCCTCACTCATTTATTTTCATTGAGTACCCTTCCCTGCATTAGAAAGTTGAATGGGAGCTGAGAAATTGAAAACAAAATTAAGAAAATAATACTATTATAAATTATATCCAAGCCATTCCAAGGAACTGTGTCCATAGATCATTAAACTTCTCATTTATTCTAATGAATCTGTTACTGTTGCTTAAAGGACTGAGATACAGGCTGCATTTACTTTGATGTGTTCTTCAATATACTCCTTAACATCAAAATCAATTAAGAAAAGGAAGTTCGGTTGATGTCTTTGAAGTACAGAATCAAATGTAATCAAGCAATTATTTTAGAGTTAATTGCTCCTTCTTTATTTATTTATTTATTTTTCTGTTAAAACTACAAAGATATAGAAATATTGACACCAAAATTAGACCAATGGTGTTATTCAAATTGAGCAATATTCTGAGGATTTTTGAAATCATTACTTAGAAATTTAGTTTATAGGCTGGGCACAGTGGCTCATGCTTGTAATCCCAGGACTTTGGGAGGCTGAGGTGGGCAGATCACCTGAGGTCAGGAGTTTGAGACCAGGCTAGTCAACATAATGAAACTCCGTCTCTACTAAAAATACAAAAATTAGCTGAGCGTGGTGGCACGTGCCTGTAATCCCAGCTACTTGGGAGGCTGAGGCAGAATACCTTGAACCCAGGAGGCAGAGGTTGCAGGGAGCCGAGATCACGCCATTGCACTCCAGCCTGGGGCACAGCGAGACTCCTTCTCAAACAAACAAACAAACAAAAAATTAGTTTATAAATTACATTGTAACATTTTACTCTTTGTTAAAGCTGTAACTAAAAGAGAAATAAATAGCTACTCAGACATACATATGCCATGAAAGAAAGGCTAACACTTTGCTAAATGCCGTAACACACTCATTTTTGTGCAGAGTTCACAATAAACTTTTTTTGTATGCACTTTGTACCTTTTGTGAATACATCGTTGATTTGAAAGATTATTGCTCTACACTGGAATTTATTTGCTTATTTTAATTTAAACTTACCTAATTGCATTAAATCATACAAATGACTAACTTCTATATATGTGACACACTGAATTACATACAAGCTAAATATGTATGCTCTCCAAAAGTAAATGTTAGAAAATAGCAGCAGAACTTCAGACACTGTAGGCAGTTGCAGGGTTGATTTTAGGAGACTGCTTCTTATAAAATGTGTTAATGATAATAAAAATGAGAGCAATAGTTAAATTTGTGATTAAACTCTAAGAAAATCACATTCTTCTCTCTAATCTCAGGTAGTGCTTGGATTGTTACAGTAAAACACAATTGTATATGATTTCCTGAGTTTTTAAAAGTTACTATTTGAAATGTTTGTCTGTACTACTAAAAACTTTTACACTAGTATGTCATCAATATAAAATACAGAAATAAATTTGTTGCTGATATTTCAACATTTATTCCTAAGCGAATGTAAATATCTATATTCAACCTAATTGCCTTATTTGTATTGCTGACTTGCTTTCAAAATAAGTAATTTAAGTTTGTATTTATACATTTAAGTAATATTAATTATAAATATTAATCAAATTAAAATGTGCATCTTTATTTGGGTTATTAATATTAACAGAAAAAATAAATATAGTATTTGAGACTTTACATTTACATTGAAAACAGCATTCTGCTACATACAAATTCTGCAAATCACTTCAATAATTAAAATGTTTATGCTTTTTTTGTAAACCCTTTGTATTTGACTGCATGTAAGATACAGTTACAATTTAATACAAAGTAATTTACTCAAAGTAGAATCAAGGAGAAATGCAATGATGACCAGTGTTTCTGAATAAATAAACCCAAATAATGTAGAGTATACATTATATTAAATAATATAATGTATAATAGTATATTACACAAATTTTAGAGTTACTTGAAACAGAAAGAAATTTGGTTTTTCTGTGTATGTATCTATAGTTTAAAAAACGATACCATGAATCAATCAGAATTCAGCAGGTTTAAAAATACTTTTTGATACACATGAAATTCTGGAAAAGATTAATTTTCTTTCAAAAAATGCCAGCATGTCAAACATTAGACAGGACATATTTTCACATTTTATTTTAGTGCCTACTATCGACACTTAAAGAAAATACCAGTCTAACTAGTCATACTCAAAAAGTGGGGGATTATCCTACTTTCCAATCGTTTTTCAGAATATGTACTAATTTAGAGTAGAATTTAGACCCTTAAAATAAACACAGAATGACCTTGTCTTTTCACATAATAATCACAGGTATATTATACATTACAAGCCAGCTTTCACTAGTAACTCTTCTAAGACAATTAGTTTTGTATGCTTTTTTCCAATAAGAATAACCAACTCAGTGTATGCAGAGTAGAATGTTTTACCATTTCTCTTGTTATAAAATTATTATATAAGGAAATTGTAGAACTTTTTAAGAATATACTTGTTTTTCTATCACTTATCCTTTTTCTTCATATACATATGTGTGAATATAATAAATGTATTTTGGTCTTAACAGTTTTGCTTTTATTTGATTAATAATATATAGGTAATATGTACATTTTTATGTTGAAATGCTTCTAAAATATTTGGTTTATTGAACAGCATTTTATTATATGCTATAATGTATTTATTTAAAAATATCTTCTTTCAGACATTTAGGTTCTCATTTTTCATGATTGCTTAAAACAGTGTGATGGACATAGGGAAATGTTTGGACACAGACAGCCATGATTATTTCTTAAGAATAGAATTTAGAAGCCAAGCGGTGAATGGAAGAATATGGAGTGTTCAAACATCAAAAATGCGGCCGGGCGCGGTGGCTCACGCCTGTAATCCCAGCCCTTTGGGAGGCCGAGGCGGGCGGACCACGAGGTCAGGAGATCGAGACCACCCTGGCTAACACAGTGAAACCCCGTCTGTACTAAACACACAAAAAAATTAGCCGGTCGTAGTGGCGGCGCCTGTAGTCCCAGCTACTCGTGACTAGAGCTGAGATCCGGCCACTGCACTCCAGCCTGGGCGGCAGAG
>NC_045435.1:11553147-11657170 GCF_002776525.5 Piliocolobus tephrosceles
TTGAGCGTTTTTAGCATGAAGGGCTGTTGAATTTTGTCAAAAGCCTTTTCTGCATCTATTGAGATAATCATGTGGTTCTTGTCTTTGATAATTTTTAAAGTACAATTATTGAAAAAATAAATTTTGTATAAGAAAATTAATATGATTCTTAGAACTGACTTCCACACAAGAAAAATGTTGATATTTAGCTAGATTTTCTTCTATGAGATGTTGGGTTTAATTTTTTTAATATTTAGAATTTTAACTCCCATGGAATTTATTTTGATGTATAAGGTAAGCATCAACTATATGTTTCCCAAATGGTTAGGCTTTTTGCCAAATCATTTCATTGAATTATGACTTTGTCAAATGATTAATCCTGTTGTCAATTATTATGTTCTTAGAAATGGTTCTGAAGTTAGCCATTATTGATCGTTTATTGTTCTGAATTTCAGAATCACTCTGTTAATCAGGAGTTGGATTTAAAATATCTGAAATTTATGTGACAATCTGGGCACATAGAGTACCATCAAGGATATTGAGCACTCTCATCCACATATTGTTCTCAGACTTTCTTTTCAATATTTATGGAATGTTTGCATAATTTGAATATTATTACTGTTGCTCTGGCACTTATCATGTAGGAAATAATAATAAAAAAAAACATGTGAAATTATGAATGGAGATACTACCGGTGAAGGTAAAAATGAAGTGGCTGGGATCCTAAATTGTGTGTGTGTGCGTGACGGAAGGGTACATTGCAGTGTCCTGGGAAAGACGTCCTAAGGATGTAAGATTTAGAGAAAAACTTGCACCGAAGCTGGCAATACAAAGAAACAGTTTATGTAACAGAATTCTAAACAAAGAGAACACACTACGAAAATGCCATGAAGTTGAGAAACAGCTTGTTGAAGGAATGGAAAGACGGCCAATGAATCAGAAGTTCAGTGGGGAAAGACAGGCAGGCTTAAGTTGATGTCAGAGACTTATAAAGATAATTAGGTAATGAAGTGTCTCTGATAAAGTGTTTTTGTTTTGTTTTTCATAATATTCAATCAAGATTTGCAGCTGAATTTCTTTTGTTTATTTTTACATCCCATTTGAAAAGGAACATTTTCCAGTTAAATATATTACTGCTAGTATACAGAAACCTTACTAATTTTGTAGTTTAATTGTATAGAGGAACACCTAATTGAATTTATTAAATTATCAGTAGCTTCCCAATGATAATATGCTGCCAATGGGCATCTTTGCTTTGTTCTTCACTTTAATAGAAATGCCTTTACCATTTACTTATTACATGTTGATGTTGAGTGTTAGCTTAAGATATTTAGTCGTTACCATGTTAAGAATATGAAAACCTTTTACCTTTTCTAATTACTGTTTAGTAATGAATTTTACTAGAGTTTTAAATTTAATTCCCCAATTAATGAATTTTACAAAATACATTTCTAGTATTTTTGAAATAATTTTCTTTCCTCTACTTTGTTTTATTGATATTCTCAGTGCATTTCAAGTAATGAATCATTATTATCCTGAAATAAGTACTTAGTAATGTTTTATTATTCTTTTAATATCCTTATGAATCTAGTTTTTTATTTTATTGAGGTTTTTAAAATATATATCGTACTTATTTCATCTGTGGTGATCCCTCAGTCTGGAATACATTTCATGTATCTGTTATCTCCTCACTCTATTCTTATCTTCTTTTTTCATAGTTTAACTTGTTGCCCTTCTTTTTTACATCCCGGGAGAAGCTCTCCTCTGCCTTTCTCCTCACCGATGTCAGTTTTAGAAAAGCATTCTGATCTTCAGCATCTCAATATGGCTTTCGGTTCTGTGTGGGTTCTAGCTCCACCCCTTGTCTGTTTTTATTTTTCTTTAGTATAGTATTATGATCCCAGCTGCACTATTCTTAAGACTTTCTCCCCTGTTTCACAAAACCATGTCTACTTGACATATAAAACAATAAACTGACTTGGGTCTAGTAAGCAATCAGAATTGTTTGAACACATAAATTTAACAACACATCAGTAGATTACATTTCAAAACATGCTTTTCTGATCATTTAGGTGCGGTTCCTACTCTTCAGTTTCTCAAGATTTTTCCGACCTTCAATTTGTTTTGTTCTTTTCTCCTAACTTACCTTTGACTAAAATAAGATACATCCAGACTATCGAGTGATGAGAGCCTTGGTCAATGCAATCTCCTTAACCACAAACTTCCCGTGAATTGATAAGTTTCCTTCTCAAAGTTATTACTGGATCTCAGGATCCTCTGAGCAGCTCTTAAAACATTCAAAATCTTCGATTATTAACAATTTTAATCCTAGTGCCTGTCTATGCTCCTAGATGGCATTCTCTCATAACCAATAGACTGACTCCTAACATTTTGAGTAACTGAAACATGAAAAATGCCAAGTGCCAATACATAAAGCTGTTCAAAATTTCTACTGCCTCTGCCCCATTTATTTTGGAAGTAATCATTCCAGAATACTGCAATTTTATCATACATTTCTTGATCCGTCTCAGTTTTTGTTTTGTTTTGCCTTCCTTTCTGTGGATTGTATTCTTTTCCTTGGGATTATTAGGTAAGAGTAGTAAGGTGAGAAAATCCAATAATATGTCACAATGTATTTTGTAAGTTGTTGTATGGAACCACATTACCCCAGTTTTCTTCATCATGTAGGTCACAAGTCTCCACATTAAGTATATCATTTCTTCCTCTACATAGTTTTTCCTTATATGCATGAGGATTACTGAGAAATACAACCGTTCGAAGAATTTTTTCAATCCAGCTCTATCTGCCTTAGAGTAATGTGTTTTCCACCTAGATTGTAATACAGTGTTCTTCGCCAGTCTTCACTCTGGATACAAGTGTTGTTTTTTAAAAAAAAATCTGTATAAGTATAGACATTCAAGAAAAGTTGGAAACAATTGTATTAGTCCTATTAAGTTAAAACTGGGGAGCTGGTTTTTTGGATTGTTGTTCAAGATTATTTTCTTTATTTTTTTATTATACTTTAAGTTATGGGATACATATGCAGAACATGCAGGTTTGTTACATAGGTATACACATGCCATGGTGGTTTGCTGCACCCATCAACCCATCATCTACATTAGATATTTCTCCTAATGCTACCCCTTCCCTGGCCCCCCGACTCCCCAACAGGCCCGTGTGTGATGTTACCATTGTTTAACTCCCACTTATGAGTGAGAACATGCAGTGTTTGGTTTTCTGTTTCTGTGTCAGTTTGCTGAAAATGATGGTTTCCAGCTTCATCCATGTACCTGCAAAGAACTTGAACTCCTCCTTTTTTATGGCTGCATAGTATTCTACAGTGTATATGTGCCACATTTTATTTATCCAGTCTGTCATTGATGGGCATTTTGGTTGGTTTGAAGTCTTTGCTATTTTGAACAGTGCTGCAATAAACATACATGTGCATGTGTCTTTATAGTAGGATCATTTATAATCCTTTGGGTATATACCCAGTAATGGAATTGCTGGGTCAAATGGTATTTCTTGTTCTAGATCCTTGAGGAATCGCCACACTGTCTTCCACAATGGTTGAACTCATTTACACTCTCACCAACAGGGTAAAAGTGTTCCCATTTCATATCCTATCCATCTGACAAAGGACAAATATCCAGAATCTATAAGGAAATCAAACAAATGCACAAGAAAACAAACAACCCCATCACAAAGTGGACTAAGGATATGAACAGACACTTCTCAAGACATTTATGCAGCCAACACACATATGGAAAAAAAGCTCATCATCACTGGTCATTAGAGAAATGCAAATCAAAATCACAATGAGATACCATCTCATGCCAGTTAGAATGGCAATCATTAAAAAGTCAGGAAACAACAGATGCTGGAGAGGATGCAGGAACTGTTCTTTTCATTAACTAAACTCCCTGAAATAATTGCCAGTACATTTGGCTATAAGGTAATGATTACAATTTGTATTAACTAGCATGTTTAAAACTCTCCTTGAGTCTCAATGGCTACATGACATTATCTGAAGAAATCAGCAGTAAATGTTTTGTTAATAGGGAAATTTAAGATATTACTGACATCAGAGACCTCAAGTTCAGGGAGGAGATTGGGTTGCTGTAAGTGAGGGTAAAGTTTAGGGAAAATTAGGTTAGTGAGGGCAAATGTTATAGCATTGGAAGGAAGTGGTGAATACATGTTATTGTCCTTTGAAGTTTGTTCAACATTGTGAGATTTTTAACATGTAAACCAATACAAGTGTTTAAATTCCTTAAGATGGTATATAATTGGCAAATAGCTATTTAACTGTGTAATCAAATTATCCTCTGCAGCTTGTTTAAGGTAGCCCCTCTGATTCAATATTATAAAGGAGGTGTCACTCTCAAAGTATTTCTTCAAATTGAGATGTGTTGAACAGCTTTATTAATATCCAATTGGCCAATACCTGCCAATGTGAGAGTGTTTTCTGCTTTGTTGCTGTTGGGTTTGGCTTTCTTTTCCAATGTTTCTTAGCTATTTTTACCCTCTTTTTAAAAAAATGAACTGCTGGTTCTTATTACTTGGTCATTTTCTATTATTTTGATTCATAAGAATGATTTTAATGGTGAAAACAACAAACAAAATATTCTGGTTATTCTTTATTAAATGTTACATGTATTGTTTCTTTTCTTCCTTTTGACTTTGTTTATGGCATTTCAGTCTTACAGAAATTTTATGCAGGTAAATTACACAATCACTTGTGTTGTGTTTCTGTTTTGTGATCAGGCTTAGAAAACATTCCCCTAGTCTAAGATAACTAAATCCTATATTGCTTCTATTTATCGTATGATTTCATTTTATAACATTTAAAAATATTAATCCATCTAAAATATAAAGTTAATGAAGACTAAGGAAAAGGCTATGTTGATTTTATTATTTGAGGTGGACACTTTTAGTATTTGTACCGTACTTCTGGTATCTTTTGTAGGTTTGTTTTCAATATTTTTATTTGATCAGATGGAAATATTTTTTAGTTTCCAACCAAAGATAAAAATCTGAAAGAAATAGAAAAAATATTTCCTTGATTCATACTTTCCTAGAGCATTCAACATTTTAAAAACTACTCATGAAATGCAGTAGCCCAGGAATTAATTAGGAAATCTGGTTTCTATTTCTAAATCTGCTAGTTGCTAATTTGTTGGACCTTTGGCAAGTCCCAAAGGACTCCAAACTTAGAGCTTGCATACCTTATTAGAAATACGCCTCTCAAAACCTCAGACAGGACAAGGGCTCTTTAAAACCAAACTTTTTTTTTTTTTTTTTTTTTGAGATGGAGTCTTGCTCTGTCGCCCAGCCTAGAGTGCAGTGGCGCGATCCAAAACCATACTGTTTTATTGTCACTTAAAAGTATCAATTAATAGAAAATTGGCTGATAGTTTAGCTCTATTTTTTAAGTGCCACTTCCCAGAGAAATTGACCTTATCTTGCTGTGCCTGATAACACAAGTCATTTGCTTCAAATTTAAGACAGTGTCAGCCACCCAATTCTTGCATTATTGTTTGTTTGTCTCTTCTCGTCAAGGACTTGCTTCTATATGTGGTTCTTGGCATTCATAGTACTGTAAGTAGTAAAATTCACTTTTACTAATCTCTCTTTTGTATGCTGAACTTGCTCAGAATCCTGAATGTTCCTAAGCAACTGAAAGATATCTGGCATGTTAACATTTGCTTTGACCATAAACAACTGCTTTCTGCTTCTTTCAGCTGACCTAGTAGACTTTGTTTTAGAAAATTAGACTTCATGCTTCTCACCTATCCAAACTTTTCTTGGATTTATTTGTTTATTCATATGTAAAATTAGAAGTTAAATTAAATGATTTTCAACCTTCATTTTGCTCTGTCATTTTATGGTCTTATAAATCTATATTTGAATCAGTGTCTCTAAACGTTTTTCTCCTAAGGCAATTATGGTTTTATTTTTCCCTTTAAGGAACATAGCTTATCTTGGGCATTTCTCTTATAAAATTAAGAGGGTGATCTTAAATCACAAAATTTTCATTCTTCTACATTTCATTGTCTTTATTGGTAATTTTACCCACTCTGTGTTAACTAAATGAAATCTATAATTCATTGAGTGGACAAAGCTCGTTGCTAGCTTTCTTTGATGTGAGACATAATTGAATAACAGTATTTAACTTTAAGAAGATTATAATATATTTAACTATCCAAAATTAGATTATTCTTTTTTATTCATTTTATGCATTTTTGCCAATTTATTTTTAGTTTTATTTTAAAGTATTCCACATATTAATTCATTGTATCATTTCCTTTATCGTTTTGCTGGAGATCTGTCATAGACTATATGTCTCTTTTAGTCATGCTAGTTAAATATAACATTTTCACAATTCAAAAAGAAGAAAAGTATTCATTTGGAATTTATCTAAATCTTCCAGATACAAAGATTCCTTCGCTACACACTCTTCTTAGGCTGCTAATATTTGCCTGTGACCTTGTTAGACAGAACATAGCATTAGTTCATGGCAGAGTAGTAGGACCCTACTAAATAAGAAGCTGAAAGGAAAGAATAAGAAGGAGAGGGAGAAAGAAAAAGGAAAATACTGGTGGATATTAACAAATTATTGACTAGAAGACACAAAATGTAATTTTACTTCTTAACATTTTTGTTTTGAATGCAATTATTCTTAAAGTCATCATAGTGCACTAGATAAAGGTTTTCCTTTATATATATACATATATACACACACACACACACACACACACACACACACACACATATATATATATATATATATATATAAAATAACCTTACTGCATATCATTTTCTTCCTCTCTATAAGGGCAACAGAACTTCAACGTTCCTTAGACTTGGTAAAAAAAAAAATTTAATTATATGTTGTCATCGATAATTTATGGTTCCAAATTATACTAAATTGGTAGCTGGTGATGTGAAGTGCAAATGAAATCAGGCCAATTCTTACCAAATCAGGCATAAAATCACATTTTAATAAACTTTGATTCCTATTACCCTTTTATCTTTATCATCCATGCCTGCGCTCTATGTGTAATCTGTGTACACAGATGCTGAGTTTTATTGCTTTGGCAATTTAGAAATCTGAATGTTGAAAGGAAGATACTAGTATATGCAGGCAGAAACAAATGAGAGTTTTTTGTTGTTGTTTTCTGTTTTTTTTTTTTTTTGTGTGTGTGTGTGTGTGTGTGTGTGTGTGTGTGTTATTCTTTTTTTAATGGTGAGGGAAATCTACTGCTTAAGACATAGCTAAAGAGCCACGGTAAAAAGAGAACACATGCCTTCCTAACTCCTCTCTTACATTTTTAGGAGTAAAAATGAAGCTAGCCTACTGGCTTGTACACTAATTATTTATATAACAGGAGGAAATCAAAGAGCCGCAATGGAGAACATAGCCTTTAGGCCAAAGAAATATAGTAAAATAAATTCAACATATCTGTTTTACAGAAAATGGGGATCTGGAACTGAATATCAGAGAACTGCGGTATCACCTTCTAAAATATTCTTACTGGCTTAGAAATTGTGGGTAGCTAAGTTAATGCTGAGAGAATAAATCTAAGTCTCTTATGGAATTCTAAAAAATATAGCAACAAAAGTAACATATGAAACTAAATAAAATTCATAGTTTGGCGTAACTGAAAGTAACAGGATGACTAACTTTGAATCACCCATACACAGAATAATAAACACCAACTCAAGTTATTGTTCAAATTCTTCTGTGGAAACCCTTGAAACTCAAAGAGCAAGAGGAGTCAAGGAAAACCTACATACAGAGGATAATAGGAGAGTAAGATGCAGTATTAAGATTGACCTGTGTTCACTAACAGAAAGAGAAAGTCTCATCTACATGGAAAATGGTGAAAAAGATTATTTTTATACCAGAAGAGGGAAAAAACAGGGGAAAAAAATTTACAGTGTGCGTGAAAATTGAGAGACCAGTTTTTTAAAAAGCAAGTTTCAGGCAGAAGAGGAGAGAAAGCAATGGAGACAATTTATTTGCGGGAATAAAAGAAAATTTAGTAAAATGTAAAACATAAAAGGCACAGAACCCCACCCCACTTGTCTTGCCTCAAAAAGAAATCATATTTTGTTATACTGGAATGCACTTGTAAAAATGGTGTCTTGTAAACTACCCCAGATTATAAACCCTTGCCACAGAAATGCATGCAAAAGAACAAATAATTTTCATCTATACAAAACTGCAATAAGAATTAAACAGACAATGGGAAAAGAAACAATTCAGTTTACAGATTAAAACTATGTAGTGATTTGTATATACTCCATGGAGGCTTTTGGGATTACTTAAAAATGAATTTGAACAATCAATAAAAATATTAGTAATATAAATAGTGGAAAAACAAGAAAAAATAGATCTGATTGAACTCAAAAAGGAAATGGACAAAAATAATAATATCAAAATAATAAATGAATTATACATTTTTAAAGTATGATTAGATCTGTTTTTAAACATAATAAGAGCAATTAAAGGAAAGCAATAAAACAACAAAGAGAATGATGTAGACAATGAAATAAAAAATGGTCAGAGATCTTACTTGAAAAGAAATACAGGTGAAAAAGATCTAGGACATGGGACATGAGTCTCTGCAGAAGACAACCAAAACAATGGGATAGAAGCATTACTGAAAACTCATTGGAGATGATAAATTAAAGTGACTCATTTCTATAGGAAACAACAACAGTTAAAGGGAAAAAGAGACTAAAGGAACTACTTCTTCCAAAAAATAACTATGAAACAAAAACAGATCAAAAAATGTTTCACAGTATTAAAAAGAAAGGAAAACTTCCTATGATTTTTATGAAGTATAACCTTGCTACAAATACCTATTAAAGACAGTATCAGAGAAAGAAAAGAATGTCACTTAAAATACCAATGCAAATTAGTAAATTAAATGTAAACTAATATATCTAATACCATATTATAAAAATAGCATACCATAACCAAGTGGAATTTATTGCAGAAATGGAAAATGTGTTAATATTAGGATATTGCTAATATTATTTACTGGATTCATAGATATAAACACACTTGACAGAATTTAAATGTAATTTTTGGGGAAAATACTTCAAGAAAATAAGATCGTGTGTGTGTGTGTGTTTATGTGTGTGTGTGTGTACTGATACAGGATGTATATTCTAAATGTAAAACCATCATCTTATTTAGCAACTAAATATTAAATGCACTTGCACTAAGTTTAAGAACAATGCAAAAATGTCCACTATTGCTTAAAAGAATCAATAGTTTCTATAGGTATTAGCAAACAGAATTAGAAAAAAATCAGTCAGAATAATTGAAATTGGAAACTAATAAACTGCCTCTGCATGAGATATAATCATATACCTGTTACATCATAAAAACAATATTCAAACCTAATACTGAAATGATAAAATAATTTAAAAAGTAGCAAAGTATAAAATTAATACCCAAAAATTAATGTCATTTATATATATAGTCAATAACTAGGAGATATGATTTAAAAAACCTATTTACAATAGCAACAATAAATACATTTCTTTAAAAAAACTAATAGAAAAAAACCGTATATGTAGAAACACTTAAACACTACAGAGAAATCCACAAGGAGATCTGAGCAAATGAAAACATAGCATTTGTTTAAGAAAAATCAAGATCATAAAAATGTCAGTTCCGCATATTTTAATGTATACATTTAACAAAATAATGATAAAACTACCAACAAACAACGCCAAGTTTATACTAAAGTTCTTACTCTAATGATAAAGCCATTATATTCTATGAGGCATGAATATACTAGACACTGATCAAATAAATGAGAGTTCTAGAAACAATATATTTATATTGTAAATATAAACATTTATGATATAATGAAGTTGTCTTCTCAAATGATATGACATGTTGGTCAGCCATTTGGAAAAGAGATAATTATATCTATACCTCACATTATGCACAAGAATAAACTCCAAATACTCAAGAATATTAAAAACAATCAGTGATATTAAATGAGTGAATGAATGAATGAATAAGTAAGCCATACAGTTTCCTTAAAAAAAAAAAAAAAAAAAACAGGAATGAAATGGATTCATTTATAACCTGAATACAGAAAAAGCACTTAAAAATTGGTCAGGCGCGGTGCCTCATGCCTGTAATCCCAACACTTTGGGAGGCCAAAGTGGGCAGTTCGCGAGATCAGGAAATCGAGACCATCCTGGCTAACATGGTGAAACCCCACCTCTACTAAAACTACAAAAAAATTAGCTGGGCGTGGTGGCGGGAGCCTGTAGTTCCAGCTACTTGGGAGGCTGAGGCGGGAGAAGAGCTTCAACCTGTGAGAGGGAGGTTGCCGTAAGCTGAGATTGCGCCACTGCACTCCAACCTGGTGACAGCAAGACTCTGTCTCAAAAAAAAAGAAAAAGAACTTAAAAATTAAGAGATGATTAAAGAAAAGACTGATAAATGAGTACATAAACATAATTGTAAAAGCCATCACATGGCAAAACAACAAAATAAAAAAGATAATAAAAATATTTGCAATCACAAATGAAGGACAAATAACTCTTATACATAAAGAACTCTAATATTTTTCAGGAAAAAAGACTAACACCAAATTGGAAATATGGGGAAGAGGCAAGATTCAACAATATAAATAAAGATGTAAAAATGGTTCCTTAACACATGACAAGCTGCACAGACTACTTCATAGAGAAATAAAAATAAGCACTATACCGAAATTACATTTCTTAACTATTAGCTTGGCTAAAATTTAGATTGACAATATATTCTCTCGGTGAGTCTTGAGGAAACCGATACACTCATATATTATTGGTGGGGATGCAAATTTGCACAATGTCTTGGAGAGAAATTTGTGACTCTATAACAAAACTATACATATAGTTACACTTTGACTAGCATTCCTTTTTAAAAATTTACCCTACCGCCAACAACATGAAAATAGATATTTCTAAGATTATTCATTACAACATTATTGGTAATCACAAAATACTGTATTGCAAATAACCTAAGCAGCCATACATAGGACAGTGGTTTAATAAACTAGTATATCTCCATATTGTAGACCTATTCAGCCATAAAAAGAGCTGTTTGAACTGGTAGGGGATAATTTCTAAAATCTATTGCTAGGTAAATAGAAACAAAGCACAAAAATGTACTTATAGTATATTAGCTTTTTATTAAAAATACAATAAAATATTCATATGTTTGATTATTTGTGTAAAAATGAAGACAGGATGACAACATGAGACAAAAACAAGATTAGTTATTAACAGGCATAGAATGGAATAGATGAAAAAACTGGGTAGTTGAGACAATCTACAGTGTATGGGAAAATGACATTTCTGAGAATAACTTTTGTTTAGTTTTGATTTTTAGAACATAGTTTTTTTATGCTCAAAAAAAATAAAATCAAGAATACAAGAAAATGAAATAAAAAAGAAAGAAATCAGCCCACCTAATTTCAAATGACTAAAATAGCCATACCAAAGTAGGGGGAAATACAAATCCAACCACTTCATGAACACAATATTTTGACTATACACCCTGTGACCAAAGGCAAAAAAAGGTGTAAAAAAATCCAACACCGGACATTCATTCTGTTTTTCACACTAATATTAACTGGTAATTCTGAATTACTTAATGTGTCTTCAAGGAAGGAGCAACAGGTAAACCTATTGTGGATATGGCGTTACTGCTGAGAACACGTCACAAAACTCTGAAACTATGAGGTCCTTGATTTGAATTAGGTCTTTGAAGATTCTGTTGGCTTTTGGGTATAAATCTCTTCTTAGCTGTTGAAAACTGTTGTCATTTTTATCCACACATGATAGCATTGCTCTAACAAATTACCCATAGGGAAGGAATCAGTCTTTGGGAATAGAAATATATATGATCTTGGAAGTAAATTATCAAGTATAGGTTTAACCATTCAAAACACTTGTTTTATGCTGATATCTGTTTCCAGTTTCAGAAGAACAACTAGTGTAGTAAATTGTATTTCATAGAACTTTACTTTCAAAACACATATGGTAGTTTAATCTATACAAGAACAAATAAATCAAATCAAGTAAAATTAATTTAAGTAATATGCATCAGTGTTTCCCAAAGTTTAGTACAATCAATTGGGAAATTTATTTTGCAAGTTAAAGTGCTTGTGCTAATTTTTAAAATGATGATCTATCACAAGGAGCAACTGAATAAATTAGGCTTAATGAATCTGAAACATTATACTAATGATATTCATTTAAATACATTTCTTTATGATGGATATTGCATAAAAATATTTATGGAATATAAATAATCACCAAAATGCTATGATTGCCAATGAATATTTAATCCATTCTATGTAATGTATTTTTAAATGTCTGAAAATATAAGGCTTGGGACACTTTGCTAGACAAGGAAGACTTCACAAATAAGTTTTTTAAAAAGTTAGGAATGATGTATGTATTGCCAGAGGTTTATGAGTTACAGATAGAATAGCTGTAATGTTACACATACTTTCACATAAATGTATAAAGCATATGTTGACAGTTGATATAAAATTTTCTAGTTAAAAACTTGCCGGTAATCATTGCTACTCTAAGTTTTCTGCTGAAAAAATAATCTTTTTTTTTTTTTTTGTGGATATACTTATGTGCTAAACTGTTTCCCCAAGTAAATGGCAAATACCACAGTCATATTTAGAATGAATTTGTTACAGAGTCGTGAACTTTTTAGGTGTCTCTTGAGAGAGTTCCTATGAATAGTTTAGTTACTAGTACAGTCATAGCTCTTTATTTATAATAAATATTCCAGTCTGGAATAAGAATTATCTACTGTTTTCCAACTTTAATTCAGGACAATCAATAAATCATGAGAGTTACCATATAAGGCATTTCTCTTAGTTTTGTCAGCAATATTCCTGTCCTTCAATACCGTGGATATAATGTTTTTCCTTGTCTAGCAACTATTTAAAAACATCACTCGCGTTTATTTGGGGAAAGATTTTTTTCCTCCCCAGTACAGAGTTGTATTTCCTTATCTCTGGTAGGACCAAGCACACTTCCTTTTTCTAAGGATGGCTACAAGGCAGCCCACTATTTCTATTGCATCTGCCCACTTGCTTCATAAAGTAAGTTTACCCCATGTGTAAAGTGAATTCACGCTAGTCCTGCAGGACTTTGTTAGTTTTCATTTCCTGCAGAAACTTATAAAAGTTAAATATATACATATATACATATACATATATATGTGTGTGTGTGTGTGTATATATATATATAGTCCCTGTCACAGCAGCTGGCCTACCTTCTATACCACTTATTCTAGGTTCACATCACCTTTGAATAGCATCTCTCCTGATCTAGGCGACTTAACTGGTGGGATATCCAGATTCTTGGAGTGATCTACTTCTCTGGTGGCCGTTGGTAACCAAACTCTTTATAGTTTCAGGCTGCTGTACTTGTTACATTTAAGGAGGGGAACAGCAAGAATGATTTTAGTAGGTGATCTTCAAGCCGAATGTATTATTTCCTTCCTCATTCGATAAGAATAACTTCACTTCTTTCTGAAGAATAGAGTCCTTCACCCAGCCAGGAGAGAATTTATTTTACTTCTTGCTCATCTCTTGGCACAAAGAGCCCAAGGAGAAAGGCCCATAGCCATGACTGAAAGTTTAATGCAACTCTTTCTATTTTCCCTGGTGCATGAATTACTCCTCTGTCAATAGGACTTCTAGACCCAAACAGCCTAAAGTTGTGGAAACAAGAATATATTCCCCAAGTTGTTCATTAGGAATAATGGTAAGTAGGGGCATTCCTACTCTGTTCCTTTGGTTTTCATACTTATATACTGTATAATGAGAGGGAAATGGTGATATAGAAACTCTATTGATGTTTCTCATAATAATATGTCTCAGTTTTAAATTAGGAAGAGCAAAAACTGGTTTCAATACTTATAATGGGCAAGGTAATGTTTTAAAAGCTTTACCTATAAATCTTATCGAACATTTAAAACTACCTATGAGTATTCATACCTCCATGTGTTGGATAGGTGACTTGCCTAAATTATCACAGCTAATAAATTATTGCATGTGACACTTCAACAGGTTAGGTCCAGAGATCTTGAATCAAACTTCTATATTATACTGCTGCTTAAAACAAATATCTTTTTTTACACTATTATGTTAACCAAGAATATTAGCTATATTAGGTTATATTAGCATTATATAAATTTCAAATATATCTATAATGGAATTGGTAGCATTTTAAATAGTTTAGAATGTGTTTTTGAATGTAAATAAATAGTGTTTCTATTTTGATGAGGATGCAAACCACCAGATAGACTTTATTAAAATATAGAAAGAGCATACTATTAATTTGCTTTTGCTTTTTACTTTCAAAAATTGTGGTTATTATCGAAAATAGGTATTTGTCTGAAATTAACTTTGCTGCAGTCACTTTCTAAGTATTTATATTCAATAAAACTGTGAAAGTATACATCTATATTATGATATTAAAATATGCTTTGTTAGAATGATTTTATGTGTCTTTCACAGATTTTGAAGATTCATCAAATGTATAGGGCCAAAAACGTAAATGAGACACTATTTTGAGATTCGTTTTACAAACTGCAACATACAAAATGACAACATGACATAATTAATTTAAAAGAAAACTCTAAAGCCTACTACATGTAAATCTAATTCATGAGGTTTCCAGTTGTTCTCAAATTTCAGTTTTCGCAGAGTCAACTGTGAATACTATACGTACCCATTCTGGACTCCACCACCAGAGTTTCTGAATCAATTGTTCTCAGGCGAGACCAGGACAATCAATATTTTTAAACAGCTCCTAGATACTTCCAATGTGCAGTTAGAGAGAGGAGAATCCCTGTTATATAATGAAGTTCACATCCAAAACTTTACTTTTTGGATTTTTAAATTTATATATCAAAGTTGTATATGTTATGAGGTTACATGTGTATTTTGAAACATGTATATAATGCGTAACGATGAAATTGGAGTAATTAGAATATCTATTACCTCAAACATTTGTCTATTCTTTGTGTTGGGAATACCAGAATTCTTCCAGATGTTTTGAAACATGTCATAAATTATACTTAACTATAATTTCCACACTGTATTATTGAGAACAAGAACTTATTCCTTCTATCTAACTAAATTTTGTATCAATTAACTGTTTTCTCTTTATTTTTCTCTGTCCTCTTCCTTTCTGAGCCTCTGGTTATCACTATTCTACTCTCCACTTGCATGAGATCCATTTTTTTAGCTCCCACACACCAGTGAGAACCTGTTATATTTATCTTTCTGTTTCTAGCTTATTTCATTTAACATAATGGCCTCCAGCTCCACCTATGTTGCTGCAAATGACACAATTTAACTTCATTTTATGTCTGAATAATACGTCATTGTATGTGTATGCCATATTTTTTAAACCCATTAATCCATTAATGAACACTTAGGTTGATTCCATATCATGGCTATCATGAATAGCGCTGCAGTAAACATGGGAATGCAAATGTCACTCTGAGATTCTGATTCCCCCCACCCCCTTTTTTTTTCTTTTTGAATATATACCCAGCAGTGGGGTTGCTTGATCATATGGCAGTTCCTTATTAATTTTTTGAGTAACATCCACGGTGTTTTCCATATTGGATGTACTACTTTAAATTTCTACTAACAGTGTTAAGAGCATCCCCCTTTCTCCACATTATCACCAGCATTAGTTATTTTTTATTTTTTTGAGAATTGCCTTTCTAACTCAGGTGAGACAGTATTTCACTGTGGTTTTGATTTGCGCTTGCCTGATGATTAGTGATGTTGGCCATTTGTAAGGTTTTCTTTGAGAAATATCTATTCAGAGTTTTACCAATTTTTTAATCAGATTATTATTATTATTTTCTGTTAAGTTTCTTATATATTCTAGCTATGATTCCTTTCCAGATGGATAGTTTGCAAATACTTTCTCTCATTCTGTAGATTGTCTCTGTACTGTGTCAAAAAGAAGCTACCTATAAATGCTTGGATTTACTTCTAGGCTCTCTATTTTATTCTATGGGTCTATATGTCTGTTTTTATGCCAGTATCATGCAGATTTGGTTACTATAGCTTTGGTTACTCATACTGCTTACTATAGTTTAGTTACTCATTTTGAAGCCAGGTGTTCCTCTTGCTGAGAAATGTTTCAAGTATTTAAAGTCTTTTGTGGTTCCATATAAATTTAAAAAATGTTTTTCTATTTCTGTGAAGAATGTCATTAGTATTTTGTTAGAGATTGCATCAATTCTGTAAATTGCTTTGAGTAATACAGATACTTTAACAATAATAGTTCTTCCAATTCATGGGTATGGGATATCTTTCTCTTGAGTGTGTGTTCTCTTCAATTTCTTCACCAGTATTTTATGTATTTATTTCCTTGTAGAGATTTATCACTTCTTTGGTGAAATGTATTACTAAGTATTTGAGGTTTTTTTGGTTATTGTAAGTGGTATTGCTTTCTTATTTTTATTTTTCAGATTGATCACTGTTAGCATATAGAAATGCTCCTGATTTTTGTATGTTTATTTTGTATCCTGCAACTTCATTAAATTTGTTTATTCATTTAAGTGTTTTTTGATAAAGTCTAGGTTTTTCTAAATATAAGATCATGTCATCTGCAATCAAGGGTAATTTGACTACTACTTTCTCTATTTGAATATTATTTATTTCTTTCTGTTGACTAATTGCTCTGGCTGGGACTTCTGATGCGATATTAAATAAAACTAATGAAAGTGAACATCCTTGTTTTGTTCCAGATCTTTGTAGAAAGGCTTTCAATATTCTTCCTGTTCAACATGGTGTTAGCTGATGTTGTTATATATGACCTTCATTGTGTTGAAGTATTTCTTTTCTATATCCATTGTGGAGGGTTTTTGTCATGAAGGAATGTTGAATTTTATCAAATCCTTTCTCAGAGTTCATGTGACTCATCACATTTTCATATTTGCATGTGATGAGCCATCCTTCCATCCTGGGATACACTAAAAATTAAAACAATAAGCTAAAACACATTTACCAAAGAAATTACTTAAGTACAACAGAAGACAGTAAAAAAAAGTTGCACAGCAGCTTGGAAACAAGTAACGAAATGGCAGTAGTAAAGCCTAACCTATCAATAAAATATTGAATGTAAATGGATTAAGTTCTCCAAGTAAAATTCATAGAGTGACTGAATAGATTAAACATACAAGACATGTGTATATACATATAGGTCATATATAGCACCATATATATGCTGCTATTATTAAATATGTATATGCTGCTTGTATTAAACATATAAGATCCATATATATATTTTTATCTGAGTATATAAGTAGATATCATATATATATATGCTATCTATAGGAAACTTCCTTTACCCATAAAGACACACATAAACTGAAGCGAAAATGATAGCCCATGCAAAATGATCAGGAGTAGCTATACATACATCAAATAAAATACATTTTAATCAAAAACTGTAAAAAGAGACAAAGCAGGTTATTATATAATGATGAAAGGGTCAATTCAGCAAGAGGATGCAACAATTGTAAATAGATACGCACCCAACACCAGAGCACCCAAGTATATAAAGCAAATATTAATAGCTTTAAAGGGAGAAATAGACTTTAATATAATAGTAGTAGGATAATTCAACACACCACTTTTGACAATTGACAGATTGTCCAGAGAGAAGACCAACAAAGAAACATTGAAATTAAATTACACTCCTGACAAAATAGATCTGACAGGTATTACAGAACATTATATCCAACTGCTCCAGAATACACATTTTTTTCTTATCAACACGTGAAACATTCTCTAGTAATAACCGTATTGTAGGCTATAAAACAAGTCTCAAGAAATTAAAAATAGTCAAAATTTTATCGAGTATACTTTCTGACCACGACAAAATGCAATAAGAAATCAATAACAAGAGACATTTTGGAAACTGTACAAATACATGGAAATTAAACAACATGCTTCTGAATGACCAATGGATCAATGAAAAATTTTAAAAATTATTGAAATCTAGTAAAAACAGAAATGTGTAGCAGAATTTATGGTATATAATAAAGGTGGTATTTAGAGGGAAGTTTATAGTAATTAATGTCTACACTGTAAAAATGGAAAGACTACAAATAGCTTAACATTGCACCTGAAATAGCTAGAAAACCAAGAGCAAACCAAATTCAAAACTAGTAGAAGAAAAGAAATAACAAAGATAAGAGCATAAATAAATGAAATTGAGACTAAGAAAAATACAAAAGTTCAACAAAATGAAAAATCGGGTTTTTGAAAAGGTGAACAAAATTGACAAAACTTTAGATTAACTAAGAAAAAAGATGGATGCCCCATAAAAATGAAATGAGAGATGAAAAGGGAAGCATTACACGTGCAGAAATACAAAGGATCATTAAAGACTATTACACCAACAAATAGGAAAACTTCAAGAAAAAGGATACATTTTCTGGACGCATTCAACCTACCAAGATTGCACCATGAAGAAATAGTGAACCTGAAAAAAACAATAATAAGATAAAAACAGTACTAAAGTATTTCCCATCAAAGAAAATCCCAAAATCTGATGAATTCACTTCTGAATTTCATCAACCATTTAAGAAAGAACTAATACCAATATTTTAACACATTTTATATGATTAATGTGTTTTAAAAAATAATGGAATATTGATTTAAATTGAAAATTGAAAGGAGCAATGTTGCTGATTTGAATGTTTTTTGCCTAGGAGAAAAAGTATGTAATTCTGCATGAGCTGAGGCTTTAGGTTGCTAAAGACTTCCCATGTGTCACCCTTTCAGGAATAAATGGCAAACTCAAGATATTGCAAAAGTTACGTTTAGTTGAGGCTTTTAATTTTCTTCCCCAGATAATATTTTCAGGAGATCAAGATTGAATAACATTACTGAATTTTTAATCTTTGTAAACTTGTTTATTAATTTTCAAAACAAACTACTTCATGCAATTATTTTGAGGTTTTAATTAGGCATTATATTTTAAGTATCAAGTAAAGGTTCTGAAATGTATATATTTAATATATTTTAATAAATGACAGCTATTATTAATGTTGTTATTGTTGATGGTAATTGTTCGCCAAATAGATATTTAGTTAGTGATAAATAATTCAAACATTAATATATCTTAATAATTTTTCCATCTATAAAATGGAAGTTTCATCAGCTACGCAAGTTACCAGTTTAAAATTTTAAATATTTCATATGACTTTAGGCCGGGCGCGGTGGCTCAAGCCTGTAATCCCAGTACTTTGGGAGGCCGAGACGGGCGGATCACGAGGTCAGGAGATCGAGACCATCCTGGCTAACACAGTGAAACCCCGTCTCTACTTAAAAAAAAATACAAAATACTAGCCGAGCGAGGTGGCGGGCGCCTGTAGTCCCAGCTGCTCGGGAGGCTGAGGCAGGAGAATGGCGTAAACCCGGGAGGCGGAGCTTGCAGTGAGCTGAGATCCGGCCACTGCACTCCAGCCTGGGCGACAGACAGCCTCTGTCTCAAAAAAAAAAAAAAAAAAAAAAAAAATTCATATGACTTTAAATTTAACTTTATATTTGGAATTCAGATATTCCTATAAACTGTTGTTCAGTTTGGCTCAACTCTTGCTCATAAACCTAAAATAAAACAATATTACAAAAAGTAACTTTAAAAGTGTTGGCATTAATATTCCTTAAGAGGCTAGTTTTGAAGTATCAAATTAGTTTTCACTTCTTAAAAAATAATTATTTCTAGAAAGTTCTTGTAGATTTTGATTATAACACTGAACTATAATTATGGTTCAGATGGTACTGCTATTCTTAGCTCATATTTTCATTTGTATATAACTTCATGACAAGCACCTTTTCAGACTAGAATTTCTCACACTTTTCAAGCAAAAAATAGAATTTTTTTTCTGTAGATTGTTTGCATAAGCAACAATTCACCAACTGTTAGGATAAAAAGAGTGTTTTAGAAGTGCCATGAGAAAGTTTTCTTTTGCTTGTTTTTTATAACTTTTAACAGCCCTTGCAATTTATTGGTTTTATACTTTTATTTTTATAGATATTTTAAACTTCTCATAACCTATTATAAAAATAATTTTTTAAATTTAAAAATATATTACAGTAGAGATTACAGTGGTTCTTTAAAAAATAAAAATTAATAAGACTTCCAATCTGGCGTCCATATCTTGAAAGAAGAATGAATAAAGCAAACTATAGGATTGTTTTGGTAAACCCATCTAAAATATGTCATCAATTAAATTTTATGCTTACAGATGCCTTCTTGGAAGTTATTCCCTGAAGAATCAATTCATTTGTAGCAAGACTCCATTAATAGGCAGATGTTCATGATGGTGATAAAGCTGGGAAAATCCCAGAACTATGTCACGTAGATAAATGCAGCATTTTGGGTTTGTAGGTGAACACTAATTTGAGAGAAAGTTGTGACTCAGGTTCTCCATAGTCACCCTGTGGGCACTAGGACCAAGACCTGATTGGCAGTCACCAGTCACCCAGTATTGCTCAATATTAAACTCTGAAGCCTGTGTATGGATTGGTAAAAACAAACAACAAACAAACAAACAAACATTCTGAGTAATGAAATTGAGTCTGCTGATGCACTTTCTGCCTTTATCAGCTTTGCTGTGGCATCTGTGAAGGGACCTTTTATACTTCTTTATGGAAAAACTTAGGAAAGTTATTTAGTAGTTGCTATTTGCAGATTCTGCTTGTATTTACTGTTCTACATATTTGTCTGCAGGAAAATATTTGCTAAAAATTGCATAGTCTTTGATTTCTTACAAGCTATCCAAATGCTGCTTCCCCTACTTTACACAGCCATGTACCCACACTAGACATGTTGATGATGACTTCATTCTGACCACTTCATCAAATTACAACCACTTTATCAAATCTCCACTATCTAGTACTGTTCACCTCCATATAATAATGATAATGGCAACAAGAATGGTAATGTTATAATCGCATTCAATTATTAAGTACTTAGTCTTTACTTACTGTATTTAGCATGTCTCCATTTAGAATCTGTGTTCAGACAGTCCTTGGATTGCGGCCTGTGGTAGGCAGAATAACTCCTTCTACTGGCAAATATGCCCAGATTCTAAACCTAAGTACTGTTGAATATGTTATGTTACATGGTAAGAAAAAATTAAGAGTGTAAATGGAATTAAGTTTTCTAGGGTGATCTTGAGATTGAGAGATGATCCTGGATTACCTGTATTGGCTCACTGTATCCCAAGAGTCAGGGAAGAAACAAAGTAAGAGTGATGCAGCATGAGAAAGACCCAACCATTGCTGGATTTGAAGAGAAAATGAGAACCAGGAAGTCTCTGGGAGCTGGAAAATCAAGGACATAGATTATGTTCTATGTATTACTGGATAAACAGTCCTGCTGACACCCTGATTTTAGTCCACCCTGATTTTGAGCAAATATTTTAGCCCAGTGAGATACATTTTGGACTGCTGACTGTCCAGCAGTCAGAAATGGTAAGAAAATACAGTTTTATAATTTTGATTCATGAAGCTTGTGAAAATTTGTTATAACAGTGATAGGAAACCAATACAACTCATCTACACCATGTCTACTAATGTGCATAATAGAAGAAAGATCTATGATTGCAGGAGAATGTGAACTTTCCTTAAAATGATAATTCATTAGATTATCAATTAATTGATGGGCATTGCATATATACTTGGAAAACACTGATGGCTCCTTTATGGAAAGGAAAGCTGGCACAAACTGAATCTGAACTGAGGGAATCAAAAAATAAATAAAATGAAAATTTGAATGGGTTAAAGGAGAAGAAAAAATACAGCATTGTCTGCTGGTACCGTACATATTATATTATTTATTCACCTGAACTCTAAAGAACAAGACTTCCAAAAACTATGAAATATCCTAGGAGATGACATCATTTTTGAAGGTAAGCATGTGTATGGCACATATAAACTGTTAAATTAATTAATCAAGGCCTAAACAATATGGCTTCGTTGCAAAAATATGTCTGAGCACCACAATTCTCGATCCTCAGAGGAAAGTATTTTTTTCATTGCTGGCTTTGATTAAATTTTTCTTACTTAGGTCACTCCAAACCTTCCCTTTTAAATGTCATTTCTGTTTTGTGGTAGTAAATATGATGCTGAAGATAACCTAGGTGTTATGAGTTGAATTGTGTCCACCCAAATGTTTACATGTTGAAGCCTTAATCCCCATAACTCAGAATGTGATTGCATTTGGAGATAGGGTCTTTAAAGAGGTCATTAATTTAAAATGATGTCATTAGAGTGTACTCTAATCCTCTATGATTGTCATCCTCTGATATGGTTTGGATCTGTGTCCTCACCCAACTCTTATGTCAAATTATAGGCTGGGTGCAATGGCTCACACCTGTAATCCCAGCACTTTGGGCGGCTGAGGCAGTTGGATTGCTCGAGGCCAGTAGTTTGAGAGCAGCCTGGTCAACATGATGAAACACAGGCTCTACTAAAAACACAAAAATGATCCTGGTGTGGTGGTGCGCACCTGTAGTCCCAGCTACTCTGGAGGCTGAGGCAGTATTACTGCTTGAACCTGGGAGGTGGAGGCTGCAGTCAGCTGATATCATGACATTGCACTTTAGCCTGGGTGACAGAGTGAGACTCTGTCTCAAAATAAAATAAAAAAATTATAACAATAAGAAAGTATAATCCCCAGTGTTGGAGGAGGGGCCTAGTGGGCAGTGATTGGATGATGTGTGTGGACTTCCCTCTTGCTTTTCTCATGATAGTGAGTTCTCGTGAGACCTGGTTGTTTAAAAGTGTGTGGCACCTCCACCTTTTCTTTCTTCCTCCTGCTCCAGACATGTAGAAGGTGCCTGCTTACCCTTCGCCTTCCACCACAATTGTAAGTTTCCTGATGCCTCCCTAGCTGTGCTTCCTGTATAGCCTCTGGAACCATGAGCCAATTAAACGTCTTTTCTTCATAAATTACCCAGCCTCAAGTAGTTAATTTTGACACAGACACATACAGGGTCAAGACATTGTGAGGACACAGAGAGAGAGAAGACAGCTATCCATAAATCAGGGGCAGAGACTTGAAATAGACACATGCCTCATGGGCTCAGAGGGATCCAACTTGTAGCATCCAGAACAGTGAGAAAATAAATTTCTATTGTTTAAGCCACCCAATCTGTAGTACTTTGTTACAGCAGACTCAGCATACTAATACACAGGTCCAGTTGATCATATTAAAATATCAGTGCTGGGTTTTTATTCCCCTTCATAGTCTTAAAAAAATTGCTTAAAAAACTTTAGCAAGAAAACCTCCTGAAATGATTTGAGACTTGTCAAGGTCATTTTCTTTGATTTACGAATATACTAAGCAAAACATAAGATCTAGCAAAATTTAAACAGTTCTAAATCAATAATAGAAATGTAAGGAAAAGTAAAACAAAAACAGAGGAACAGCAACTATGATTTTCTATGAAAGTACTCAGAAATGAGAATGTAGTAAGCCTCGGGCAAAAGTATTACATCGAGAACTTATGGGAAACCTATTTGGAGGAAAAGAGACAGTAGATTGGAAGCAGAAGGGAAGGCAAGCACAGGCTGCCAGATTGAAATAAGAAGGCATAAGTCTGGAACTGATAGAAAAGGAAGAATTAGCCTAGAAAAAAAGTAGTTGCAAAAGCAGCAGCACCTCATGAAGCAAAATTTCTATTACAAGCTTTATTTTTCTTAGAACTTTACTTTAGATAGCTCTGATGGATAGCCACTGTACAACTGAAGGCAAAATATGTACTTTCTTCATTGCATGTAGTAGCACAATGGTTTCTTTACATCATAAAAAGCAAAACAAAACACTGACAGATTTTGTTTCACTTTTGTTTCAGATTGTTCTTTTCGTATTGCGTTTTCCAGCTTTAACAAAGCAACATCTTTATTTATTGTGATGCTAATTTTTATAAGCTAAAATAACATTTGCTACCTTTATTCACTGAAATCAATACTCATTGTTAGTATAATCTTATTCATCTGGTTGTCATCATGAGTTTGTGTGTGTGTGTGTGAATTAAGTTCAAGGATCTTCCTACTAGGGGATAATTTAAGTGTAATTTATTTGTACTTTTAGAAAATGTACATATGAAAAATATTAATAGCAAATGTATACATGGTAATGTATAAAAGTAAAAATACAATAAAAGATATAAAAGTAAAAAATCTTTCCTCCATTGTATGGTGTTTCTTTTTTTCTATTTTTTCAACTGACAAAGAAAAATTGTATATATTGATCATGTTCAACATGATGTTTTTAAATATGCAGACATTGTGGAATGGTCAAATAGAGATAATTAAGACATACTACTTCATATCATCATCATTTTTTTGTGATAGGAACACACAAAATCTACTCTTAGTGACTTTTTAAAATATAATACATTGTTACTAACTATGAGCCGCCATGTTGCACAATAGATCTCTTCAAGTTAACCCTGCTGTCTAAATGAAATGTTGTATCCTTTGTTGAATCTTTCCAAATCCCCAACCCCAGTGCCTGGTAACCCCCATTCTGTTCTCTATTTAAATGAGTTCAACTTTTGTAGATTCCACATCTAAATGAGGTCATGTAGTGTTTGTCTTTATGTCCGTGGTTTAACATAATTTAATGTCCTCCAGAATCATTGCTGTTGTTGCATAGGACAGGATTTCCTTCCAATATGCATTGATGAATATTTAAGCCAATTTTATATGTTGGTGATTATGAATAATGCTGCAATTAACACTGGAGTGCCAATATCTCTTCAAGATACTGATTTCATTTTCTTAGTATATATACTAAGTAGTGGGATTGCTGTATCATATGGCAGCAGTTCTACTTTTAATTTTTGAGGAAACTCAATACTGTTTTACATAATGACTGTACTAATTTACATTCCCACCTACAGTATGCAAGAGTTTCCTTTTCTCCACATACTCACCAAAACATATCTTTTATCTTTTTAATTATAGCCATTTTAACAGATGTGAAGTGATATCCCATTATACTTTTAACTAGCAATTCTTGGATTGCTAGTGATAGTGAACTTATTTTTATACCTCTGTTGCCCATTGGTATGTCTTCTTTTGAGAAACGTCTATTCAGGAATTGTGCCCATTTTTAAAAATCAGATTGTTTTCTTGCTACTGAGTTGCTTGAATGTTTTATATATTATTAACATTAACCCCTTATAAGATATATGTTTTGTAAATATTTTCTCCCATTCTGTACACTGTCTCCCCACTCCGTTGAATGTTAACTTAGCTGTGCAGAAACTTGTCAATCTGATGTAATACCACATATCTATTTCTGTCTATTGTTGTCTGTGCTTTTGGGTTCATAACCAAAAAAAAAAAAAAAAAAAAAAAAAATCATTGCTCAGGTCAGTGTCAAGAAGACCATTGACTCAAAATTGACTCAGTTTGCTCAACATCTTCCAAATTAAGATATCTTACCCTGAATAAAAGCCATAGTC
The DNA here is from genome assembly GCF_002776525.5 of Piliocolobus tephrosceles. Lineage (NCBI taxonomy): Eukaryota > Metazoa > Chordata > Mammalia > Primates > Cercopithecidae > Piliocolobus > Piliocolobus tephrosceles. The sequence goes on from NC_045435.1 coordinate 11,578,703, forward strand.
TTTCCAAAAGCCCTATGTAATCTGTTCTGCTTTTACCTGTATAAATTTATTTTATAAGAATCTCCTCTTCATTCTCTCTGCTTTCATCATAGGTGCTTTCTTGCTTTTTCTTAAGGATGCCAAGCCATAAGACCTATATATTGTCTCTTTTTTATTCCAAGAATCTGTTTCCCTGCAAATTGTGGAAGGTTACTATCTCTTCCTACTTTCTCTCCCCTGTGAGTTTATTCTTAAAGCACTAAGTTTTTAGTGTTACCTTTACTATCTTCATTAAAAATTTCCAACACTGTAGTTCACACTCCTGATTCATTCTCCTATTCTTTTTTTATTTAAACAAATTTTTACACAGAACTCATTATAAACACATAATTTATAGTTTACTCATTTTTAAAACATTTTTGTCTGTCTTCTACCACTAGATTATAAGATCTATTATGACAGAATTTTTGTTTGTAATTTTTACTGATGTCATAGTGTTCAAAATATCCATCCAACGTAGGTTGTGTTGATAACTTAGATGAGTTGTTTAAAATTATTTTCTAATTAGATCCTTGCAAAATTTTCTGATTAGAATGCCAAGATGGTATAGACAACATTGATTGATGCATAATCTATAAAAAAAATTAATCTCTACAAAATTTATATTACCTTATTGTATGTGTTTCCTTAGTAGATGGTTCTAAGCTCTCTCAAGTTTCTGGCTTGTAAGCTCACTGTTTTCTTAAGATTCTTTCTGCTTATAAACACAACATTGCTTTAACATTCTTCTCCATTTCATATCTGGAGATATTTTGAAATGCTATTGTTTGTGTCTAACTATATCACAATCTTCATCTTGATTATTGGCTGAAAATATAAAAGCTTATACTTATATACCTTCAATACATATCTAAGTATTTGATGTACCTTAGTAAGTGTTTTCTTCATCAACTACCCAATTTTAACTGTTCTTTGCATTTTTAATTTCCTCAGGATTATCAGCTATTGGGTCAAATATTGTTCTTACTGTTTTTATTTAGTTTATTAGAGTCTGTATTTAATTTCTGTAATAGATACATAAATATTATATATTACATATATATATGACATTTGTATATCATTTGGGCAGTAATATTAATTCAAGTTATTTTAATGCTGATAATATAAGGTTGTAAAAATATTCACAGCTATACAAACAGTATGTGCTAAATTTATAACATACAAAGGGAATTTCAATATGATGTCTTTGATTTTGGGAATATAGCTAGTAGGAAATAATTCAGTTTCCTCAAACAAATTGCACTTACTTTCAAACATTTTAATGTTATTACCTGGTTTACAAAAGTTCTTAATAAAAAAATAATATATTTCTAATAGAAAACGTGATCTGTTATGAGCCATAAAGGATTATAAGAATAATGAAAACAATACTTATAATGTAGGTAGTCAGATATAAAAAAAAATCATGTTCATTTTGTGACCACAATGATATCAAACTACCACACATTCAGGGAGAAATGTATTTTTGGCTTATTAGGCTGTTATTTAGTTCTACATATGCTAATTTATTTTGTATTTGATCAGTCAAGTCTATACAATCTTTTGGTCCAAAGTTTTAATTATGCATGACTTTAGCTTCTGTCATTTCATACTAACAAAATTTTATGGAAACACCATTAAATAAAAGAAGGTGTAGCTTTAGATTACATTTTTACAGTTATATTTTCATAAATATTTCTGTATCCAAGTATTCTATAATGTACTTTTTATGAAAATGATCTGAGAGTATGTATGGTAATAAAGTTCAAAAGTTCATCATGTTTCCAGGCTGGTGAATGCATTGAAGTGCTGGGAAGTGGGGCTGCCTGAGAGCATGGATGTTCTTACCTCCCTCCCACATACATTTCCCTATCCATCTCTCCCATCTCGTGATTCCTAAGTTGTAATTATTTATAATAAACTGGCAACCTAGTAGTAAAAAAAAGAGGGTGGGGGAGTGGTAGCCATGATTCATCAAATGTGGGAAATATGTATAATATGAGTAGAATTAATATATGGAAACATATGACACTAGCATAAAGGCATTGATGCCTATAGGCTTTTTAACTTTAGACCTTTCCTTTAAGTATTTATTAAAATATTTCATGTACATGCCATTGGTTGTTGTCTGTCCTGAAGTAATATAATCATTGTATCTAGCTTACTTTCCAATTATATATAAAAGTGACACAATATTAGACCAAAGACAGCATAATGTAATTATATATATATATAGAAAAGCCTTAAATAAAAATTAGAACATAGACATGTTATTTGAAAAAAAAATGACATTTTAAGATAAAAAGTCATCATGTATTTGATTATTAACAATATTTAGCAAAGCTTTCAATCATGTATGTTTTAATGGATTTCTTAAATATTATAACTTGTTCAATTGCTGTCAAACTCTCTTCCTGGAGATGCCCAAGGCTTGTTTCCATTCTGAGGAACATTCCTTATATTGGAACTTCCTTGAAACTCTCTCTCCAGTTACCTTAAATTATCGAAATTTCTGAATTCAAAGGCATAAACTTATTTCATTCTTTGATATTTTAATAAGTTTTAAAAACAACACCTTTGTTAAAAGCTGTACACTTGTAATTATTCCTTGTAAGAAATGTAAAGCCATGTTTCTACTGTTTTCTCTAATGACGAATCATGATACTTAATTAGATATTCATTTCCATACCTTAGTTCATAAGATGTTTTTAATATCTGTTTCTACCTCAATTTAGATAAGATTCATCGGTATGTCTCTCACGTCATTCATGTTATAATTCTCATTTACTGACTTCTGTCTTCAAAGATGATAAAGAAGAAGGAAGCAAATAATCTTAGCGATTCCTCATTAAACTCATTAAAGCCATATCCTCTTACCTCACTTTCCAGGCCCCAGATTCATCATGAGCTGAAGGCTTTACAGAGAACTACACTAGAGTTGCTAGCTGAAGAACTATTGCAATGGAGGTGTCAGTGAAAAAAACAGTAAGTGAACACTGTGAGGAGAGTCTTTATCATCTTCTGCTACTATTTAAGAAAACAGCTGGCATCTCCTGTTGAATTTAGCCAAACCAAAGGAATTTATTTTGTTCCTATCAGAAGACTATAGCCATCATTCTAATGACCACCCTGAAGAGGTCCATCTCATGAGATGATTATGGAAATACACAAAGGTTTGACAATCTAGTAGTAAAAAGTTCAAGCCTGACTTCTTTAAGTTAAATACTTATTATCAAAAGAAAAATGTTTGTATCTATTATCTATAAAGCACATAGAGCACATAGTTTACAAACATACTGCAGAGTTACACTGAAATTAGAACATCCATTTCGTGCCATTAGATTCTGATATTTTAAAAGTAGAATTGACCTCCATATTCTCATTATTTTAAAAATATTCTCTATGTATATTTACGGTAAGATATCTGGAATAGGCAGAGAATTCTGTTGCTTACTATATCTCAAATCTGTGTGTTTCAAATGATATAGTATTTTTCCTCTAATAACTCACTTATTTATCAACATGTCTTTCAGTCAGTTTGTTGAATATTTACTGTATACAAAATAATGTTATTCTTTATTTTTTGAAAGCAGTTAAGAATTTATCATGTTTCATACATTTATTAACAAAAATTGCATATTTTTTCTACATGTTGTTTTGAAATATGGTGGCATGGTTATATTAAGATAACAGTCAACATATTGTAAGATAGATTTCATAAACTTATGTCTTTTATCTAAATGAAATTTTGAATCCTTTGACCAGCATCTCTCTCTCAACCACCAGCCCATAATAATCACTATTTTAGTTTATCTTGTTGAGTTCAACTCCTAGATTCCACATATAAGTGAGAATATGTGGTGAGAATTTGTCTTTCTGTGCCTTATTTTATTTAACATATGTTCTTTAGGTTCATCCACGTTGTTGCAAATCACAGAATTTTTCTTTTTATTTAAGGCTGAAGAGTATTCCATTGTGTATGCATACCACATTTTCTTTATTGATTAATTTGTTTATTCTATATCTTAACGATTGCAATTAACACTGTAGTGCAGATATACATCCCATTTTGGTTTAGTTCAAGATACCAATTTTACTTCTTTTAGATATATACTCAGTAGTGGGATTATTTGGCTGTATAGTAATTCTATTTTTAATTTTTTGATGAACTTCGATGCTATTTTGCATAAGGGCTATACTAACTGACATGATCACTACAGTGTGCAAGGCTTCCTTTTTCTCCACATCTTCACCCATATTTATTGTCTTTATTACAATAGTCATTCAATTACGTATGACATGACATCGTATTGCCATTTTAATTCGCATTTCTCTTTTGGTTAGTGATGATGAGCATTTTTTCATATACCTGTGGTCCATTTCTATGTTTTCTGAGAAATGTCTATTCAGGTCCTTTGCCAATTTTTAAAAACAGATTATTATTATTATTTTTTTTTTGCTATTGAGTTGCTTATATATTTTTGGATATTAACCCCTTATCAGATGCATACTTTATAAATAGTTTCAGCCATTCAATATATTCTCTCTTGATATTCTCTTTACTTTTATTTATGTATTAATTAATTTATTTAAGACAAGGTCTTGCTCTGTTACCCAGGCTGGAGTATAGTGGCATGAGCATGCCTCACTGCAGGCTTGACCTTCTGGGCTCAAGCCATCCTTCCACGTCAGTCTCCTGAATAGCTGGGATCACAGGCACATGCCATCACACCTGGCTAATTATTATTATTATTATTATTTGTAGGAATGGAGTGTTGCCGTGTACCCCAGGCTGGTCTTGAACTCCTAGACTGGAGCGATCCTCCCACCTTGGCTACCCAAAACACTGGGATAACAGGTATGAGCCACTGCACCTGGCTCTGTTGATATTTTCATAGCTGTGCAGAAGCTTTTTAGTTTGATACAATCTCAATGTCTATTTTTGCCTTTGTTCTCAATGCTTTTGGGTTCCTATCCAAGAATTCATTTCCCAGACCAATGTCATGGAGCTTTGTCTGATATTTTCTTTGAGCAATTTTATGGTTTCAAGTCTTGTTTAAGTCTTCGAGCCATTTTATTGATTTTTGTATATCTTGTGAGGTAAGGATCTAATTTCATTTTTCTGTATGTGATTGAGTTATTTCAACATCATTTATTGAAGAGTCTGTCTTCTCCCCATTGTGTTTTCTTGACACTTTTGTCTCTAATGAGTTGCTTGAATATGTGTGGGTTTATTTCTGGGCTCTCTATCCTGTTCCTTTGGTTCATATGTCTGTTTTTATGACACTATCACACTGATTTGATTACTATATCTTCATATTATATTTTGAAGACAGGTAGTGTGATGCCTCTAGCATTGTTCTTTTTGCTTAAGATTGCTTTGCTTATTTGGGGGGTTTTGAGATTTGATACAAATTTTAGAATTGTATTTTCTATTCCCATAAAGAAGGCCCTTGGTATTTTTATAGGGATTGCATTGAATCTGCGTATTGTTTTGGATGGTATAGACATTTTAACAATACTCTGTCTTCCAATTCATAACCATGGTTATCTTTCCACTTATTTGTGTCTCATTCAATTTTTTCATCAATGCTATGTATTTTTCATTGTACAGATCTTTTTCTCTCAACTAAGTTTATTTGTAAGTGTTTTATTCATTTATGTTTAAATGTATTGTGAATGGGATTGTTTTAACTTTTTCAGATAGTTCATTATTAGTGTATAAGAATGCTACTGATTTTTCTATATTGATTTTCTATCCTGCAACTTTACTGAATTCACGTGTTAGTTCTAATAGTTTTTTGATGGTGTCTTAGGGTTTTCTATGCACAAAATAATGTTGTCTTCCATCAGGAACAATTTAACTTCTTCCTTTCCAATTTGGATGTCTTTTATTTAGCTGGCCTTTGCTCTAGCTAGGACTTCAAGTATGGTGTTGAATAGAAGTGGCAAGAGTGAACATCCTTGTCTTATTCCTGATCTTAGAGAAAAAACTTTCAACTTTTCACTATTCAGTATGATATTAGCTATAAGCTTGTGACATACAGTCTTTATTACATTGAAATACATTCTTTCTATATCTAATTTGTTGACAGTTTTATCATAAAAAAAGTATTTTGCTTTCAAAGTGAAAAATGTGAGATCAAGTAAGAGTAAATATCTAGAATTTAAGTAATCCTTACTGTTTTTTTTATTTATAACTTACTTAAAAAAGGGTGTTCACTGAAAAATATGAGCAATTGCAGCATTAGAAGGCAATTTTTTCAATGTTCAGAAAAATATTTGAAGATTTTGTTTTGCTTAGCTTTTAGTTCAAGTTTGTTTTTTTATGGCTTATATTTACACAATGGGAAATGTAAGCATTTTTCACTCTACGAAACTCTTTAGAAAATGAGAAAAATTTAATTAAATATTATCATTCATTTAAATTTATTGGTCATTAAGAGATATTGCCAAATACCTTATTTATATATAAAGTTACATGTTTATTATAAATTTTGCCTCTATTGAATTTATTCATATGTAAATTGCCTCAGAGTAAAATTAAATTGTCAACTCCTGTAATTATTAATTATACAATTATTTTATAGGCAAACAGCAAGAAAGAAAACTAACATTAGATATAAATAATGCCAGAAATAAATTGTAATATAATTTACTATACAAGTAATTATGGTTTTGATCTTCATTTATTTTACTATATTATCAAAATATATAATTAAATGTATTAATAATTCATTACATAAAAGAGAGATGCATGGAACAGCTAAATAAAGGAAACCACACATCATATCAGTGTTTTTGTAATATGGTGATAACTTCCAACATCAAGAGTATGGTCTCTGCTTTCTTATATAGTTAATTTATAGCTTTGTTTATGATTTACCATCCCTTTTAGTATACAACTCCTACTTTTTAAAAAAAGGGATTTACAGTTTGAAGATATTATACTTTAAGGCATACACTCTCCCCTTTAAAGTTCCCATGGTCTTTGTGAAATGCAATAAACTGTGTTTAGAAGTATTTCTGATGACCTTTAGCAGTAATATCTTGAACTACCACATTAGTTGTGGCATATATAACTAAAATATTTATTATGCTATCGGAAATCATAAAACACCAATGTACCAGTCTGAGAAAATGTTTCTATAATGAAGTTTAAAGAGCATGGTTTATTCAAACAGACCTTCTATCAACACAGCAGTCTTTCAAGTATCAGCTTCATGTTACTTAATCTAAGCTTCATCTTCCACAAATGAAATCACTTAGAAAATATTGTGAAAATTAAATACTTACATAATGTGGTCATAGCTCCAGAATCTTTAAAATCTTATTCAAATGCCACTCACTCCGCGACTGAAGATTTCCCTTATCTCTGCCAAGTGAGAATGAATGGTCAGTCTTCCTACCTGAACTCATAGAGCACTTCTAACAAATCACCCTAATTGTACTTATCATTTTCAACTTCAAATTATACCTCTTTTGTGTTACATGATATATTCCATGGTGAGCTTTTAGAAGGGGTCAGAATATATTTTATACAAATATGTGAAAAATACATAAATAAATAAGTAAATATAAAATAAGAGAAAAAGAAAGGAAATGTGAAAATTAGAGGTAATGCAAAGCATAGTGACTTATTCATAAGCAGATAATAACAAATAGCTACAGTTAATAAGGTAAGATAAAGTAGATTTAAAGTTCACAATTATTAAAAATTAAACTGGAATATAAACTTTGGATCCAACTGTTCTTATATATAAAAATTATATTAACTTGCTTTTATAATAAAAGCTATCATATATTATACAGAGATAAATATAATGAAGTAACTGCTAATTAACTGTAGTTGAAAGCATATTGTCTAAATTATTTTGCAACAATAGATTCTGAATATCTTTAATATCTTTAAGGTGTATATATTTTTTAATACTAAAGAGAACTGCTTTGTTTTATGGTATATTTGTCACATATATACTTTGTCTAATACTGTTTTAATATAAATCTCTCAGAGAACAATATCTACCCTCATGCTAACCTGAAAATAAATAGGGTTCTTAACTTTGAAAACTCGTGTTTACGATTTATTGATAAATATAATCCATGAAACTATACTTCAAGTGATTTATATCATTGCATTTTATGTTTGTTGTTTCTAAGGGTAATGCAACAAATGTAGTGTTTAACTGTCAAAGTGATACAGTGAATAGTTTTGCCACAACCAAGGCTTACTTCAACTTTAATTTCCAGAGATCAGTTAAGGTAATTGTGGGTGTATTGCAGAATTTGTAGTAATTGTTCCACACATAATTATAACATCGATTAATTTTCCTGGTCTACTTCTGTGGTCGGTGTAACCAATAGAGAATGTGCTCTATAACTAACAGAAAAGCGTGTCTCTCATTCAAGCAATAAAGTGTAACACACGGCAGAATAATATTGCTTATTCTGTGAGCAACAGAAACACTTTCTTTTCCACATTATTATTACTTAATTATGTTTTTTGACTACTTTCCCCAAAAGAAGGCACCTGGCACCAACTACAGCTCAAAGCATCTTCCTGGATATATTTTTGGCCTCCTCAGAAAGATTAAAAATTTGTTAGCAAAGGTAAATGTTTGACTACATTTATTTACTAATGTAAAGAGCATAGGCAAGAAGAAATGAATGTCTTCTACCTTTAATTTTCAGATATGTATAATTAGAGGCCCCATATTTAAGAAAATAATGTAAACTTAAATATAGCATATTGGAACTCCTTTAGTCTGATTTTTTTTTTTAATTTGTATTTATTTAATTTTTTTTTTTTTTTTTTTTTTGTGATGGAGTCTCGCTCTGTTGCCCAGTCTGGAGTGCAGTGGCGGGATCTCGGCTCACTGCAACCGCCGCTTCCCAGGTTCAAGTGATTCTCCTGCCTCAGTCTCCTGAGTAACTGGGATTATAGGCATGTGGCACCACACCCGGCTAATGTTTGTATATTTAGTAGAGATGGGGTTTCACCATGTTGGCCAGGCTGGTCTTGATCTCTTGACATCCTGATCCTCTTGCCTTGGACTCCCAAAGTGCTGGTATTACAGGCATGAGCCACCACGCCCAGCCTAGTCTGATTTTATTTTTTAAGCCAATGTCTTAGTTTGCTCTGGCCGTAGGAAAATTGTTACATCTTTTAATTCAGTATATAATTTAGCAATATTGCCTGGCACGATAGCTCACGCCTCTAATCCCAGCACTTAGGGAGGCCGAGGCTGGCCGATCACCTGAGGTCAGGATTTCCAGACCAGGCTGAGGTCAGGGTGTCCAGACCAGCCTGGCCAACATCGTGAAACCTCGTCTCTACCAAAAATACACAAATTAGCCAGCCAGGTAGGTGGTATGTACCTGTAATTCCTGCTACTCGGGAGGCTAAGGTGAGAGAATCACTTGAACCCAGGATGCAGAGGTTGCAGTGAGCCGAGATCGCACAATTGCACTTCACCTGGCCAACAGAGGGGGACTTAGTCTCATAATAATAATAATAATAATAATAATAATAATAATAATAATAATAGTATTATTTAGTGATATTGATATGGTACAGCTCTTTGTCCCCACTCAAATCTCATTTTGAATTATAATCCAAATTGTAATCCCCATGTGTTGGGGGAAGCACCTCATGGGAGGTGATTAGATTATGGAGGAAGTTCCTCCATGCTGTTCTCGTGTCAGTGGGTGAGTTCTCACGAGACTTGATGGTTTTATAAGGGGCTTCCCCTGTTCACTGTGCATTTCTTCATCCTGCTGCCATTTGAAGGACGTGTTTGCTTCCCCTTATACCATGATTGTTGGTTTCCTGAGGCCTCCCCAGTCCTGCAGAACTGAAAGCCAATTAAACCTCTTTCCTTTATACATTACTCAGTCTTAGGCAGTTCTTTATTTCAGAGTGAAAACTGATTAGTATAGATGTCAATGTCATCTAAATTTCCTTATCAAACTAATCACCTTGATATTTAGAATGAAAATTATATTGCTAATTATTTTCAAAATTTTCAATGACAAACATGACTTAGTTAAAAATATCATATTGTGAACATATGTACATCATCATCTTTGCATCACAATGAGGCAATGAAATAGATTAAATATGAAATCACATTTTAAAATCTAAAAATTAAGCACATAACCAATAATATAAATGTGACTTTTTCTTATATGAATCTATTTTGAAACTTCTCTTACAATTAAAATTTAATTCACATATTTGTAAAAATATGAATAAATGTGGTTTTATATACCTTAAACCCATCAAATGGAAAAAAGAAGAAGTAGAAAAGCATTATCTTAGGGCTTATTTCTATGAATTCAAGGACAATAATAATCTTAGTACATAAGTAGAAGCATAAATGCTATTAATTATTGCTTATAATAATAGACGTTAATTACATTGTGAAAGGCAGCAATGAATCTTAAGTAAAGTGACGCTGGGAATGCTCATTATGAAGACTAATTCTTAGTTTGAATCTACTACTAAATTATTTCAGTTTATCTATACAATGATGATACTGAATATGATGTTGAGAGTCCTCTCTGGTTCTAGATTTCTATGATTTTTATATTTACTCTTTAAAGAAAGCAACATATTATTTATTATAAACAAAGTTTGTCCTGTGTTTTCTTTCCACCAAAGGTGCATTATCTTGCCTTTCTAAAATCTATGATTAGCTTTGTAAAATGCACATGCAAAAATTGGGTAATGTTTAATGCAAAGAAACAAAAAACTACTACTCTTAGCCAGCCACCAGAATGATTGATCTGTGGTATACAGCTAGCATAAAGAAGACAAATGTTATATATAGCCATTATATTTTGGATTGCTTACTGTGAGAGACTAGATCAGATAAGCAATTATTGGAATCATAGGAAAATAACTATAAACTACATATGGTTTATTTATAACCATTTGCCTGGAATTCTTTCAGTGGAGTCCTATGCTGACAGAGAGGGTCCTAAATAAATAATAATTTACGTGCCAGGCCGGGCGCGGTGGCTCAAGCCTGTAATCCCAGCACTTTGGGAGGCCGAGACGGGCGGATCACGAGGTCAGGAGATCGAGACCATCCTGGCTAATACGGTGAACTCCCGTCTCTACTAAAAAATACAAAAAACTAGCCAGGTGAGGTGGCGGGCGCCTGTAGTTCCAGCTACTTGGGAGGCTGAGGCAGGAGAATGGCGTAAACCTGGGGGGCGGAGCTTGCAGTGAGCTGAGATCCGGCCACTGCACTCCAGCCCGGGCGACAGAGCGAGACTCTGTCTCAAAAAAATAAATAAATAAATAAAATAATAATAATAATTTACGTGCCATATCTGTCAATCATGGGTCTGATAATGGTGTGACCATTAAGAGAAAGTAAATATGTTTTTAATCTAAAATTAACATCTTGCCTTTGTTTACCTGCCCATTCTTTCTAGTTAAGTGTTTTTATATAGTAAGAATTATAATGTACATTTATAAATAATTGAGTGTTCATCAAGTATTTCTATACTGATGTCTGTAATATTGAAGCATTTAATGTCAATTTTACAATATTAATTATAAACAAAGGCACCAGATTGGTTACTAAACATTTGTATTGCAATTAGCTTGCATGGATGGATATATTGTAATTAGTAAAAAATTTACCGTCACAAGTTAATTGTGTTTGCATGTGAAAAAGAGACTCAAAACCTTATTTGAATAATGTGATAACTTGAAAATGGTTTTAATTGCATTGGACAGATGCGCTATTAAATGTCTGTGAGAGATGATTCCTTGCCATATAATTATACCTGCACGTATCAGAAGTCTTGACTTTAAACTTAAGACAAATCAAGGCATGGTCAAGATACTACTAGGGTGAGTGTTATGTAAAAACAAAACAAAACAAAACAAAAAAAACACAAAAAAACAATAAAAATGAAAATCTGCAGGATTAATAGAATTGAAACAAAGGGGGAGAGATGTTTGAGACTGGGATAAGTCACACTGAGTCCAGAAATATCTGTCAGTCACATCATCCTTCAGTCAATTTACTTTAAATTTATACTTGAGACTTAAGAGAAAATGATTGAAAGTATTTCTAAAATTAGTTTTGATAAATTGAATGCCTATTTATTAACATTGTTTCTAAAAGGCTCAGCAGGATTACTGGATAATTATGGTCAATATATGTGACCTTCACCCAGTGTGAAGCATTAGCAACCCATCTGAGTTTCAAAAATATCATCAATTTTGGAGCGCATAAATAGAAAATGTAATTTATTTGATTGACAAAGCCTTATGATATATGTTGTTATTACTGATTGTTTGGTAAGAGGTCTTGCTCTAACACTCAGGCTGGAGTGCAGTGGGGTCATCATAGCTCATTGCAACATGAAACTCCTGGGGTCAAGCCATCTTTCCACTTCAGCCTCCTGAATAGATGAGAGTTTAGGTGCTCACCATCATATCAGGCTAATTTTTTTTTTTCAGTAGAGGTGAAGGCTTGCTATGTTGCTCAGGCTGGCCTCCCAACTGGCCTCAAGCAATTCTCCCTCCTCAGCCTCACATAATTGTTATTTTCTTTTTAACGAGAGAAACAATAGGAGTTTTCTTTTAAAAAAAGATCGAGTAAGAGCAGCTAGATCCACAAAGTATAGTTTATCTAACAGATCAAAATGTGGATGAGGACCCCTCTAATCAATTTAAAATAAAGCTGGTTTACACGGGTGTGGAATGGGATTGGAGGTAACACCAGAGATACTATTCTGTGACTGTAGTAGGACTATTTTTAAGCCTAGGCTAATGTGAATTTGGGGGTGTTAATTTCTATTTAGTGTAGAAATAAGTATAAATTATTTGGAAAGTTGCATCCAGAAAAAGGAGTAAAAGTTTTACAGAAATAGCTAACAAATCACAAAAATGTTTGTGTATGTGACTGTATGTGTGTTAATTAAATGAGCTATGAATATTATTACACTGCTATTCATAGAAAATATTAACATTTACCTTTTGCAAGTTTCTTTTAGAAGGTTTAAGTCTATTTCACTAAACAGAAATGAAATATGAAATTTTATTAAGTTTATACATACATATTCAACCTCATTTTTAAGTGCAATTATCTACAATTTGCTTGATGAGGTCATTAGAATGAAAACACATATTCACTCTCACGTAATACCATGAAGGATACGTTTCTTTGTGGAATCCAGGTTATTCTTATGGAACAAGCTGAGAATTTCTGGATGAGCTGCCAGAAATGTTAGATATCTTCTGTTTTTATCCACTCTAGTCCAAAAAAACAAAAACAATAAAAAAGCAAACATATATATCCTCAGTTTCATAGAGTATAACTTAATCCTGAGATGAGATAAAAGTAAATGTAATGTATGCATAAGAGTTCTGACCAACCACTTGAAAATATTAGCAGATTTAATGAAAGAATTTCTTCTCTCCTTTTTCTTTCAGTTTGGTTTATTTTTTCTAAAAATCTTCAGGCAGAAACAAATACCCTTTTAGGGTTTCCTGTAGAGAAAATTAAATAAGATTGAGTTATGCTCATTCTGATATATTGGCTTATCTTAGTAGTAGAATTCAATACTTTTTCTTGGTTCATTTCATTTCTCAATGATCTCTCCCAAGAATTTTAGCATACACTGAATATGAAATGTTTAAGGGAAACAGATTCCTATTAGCGTACTGTACTTAGCGTACATTTTTGTTTTGCATGTAGCTCTTGTATATATCTTCTCCTTTATGTATCTTATCTTTGTCAGAAATATTTTGAAATAAAATAAAACATTAAAAACTGCCTACATGAAGAAGATTGAGCCAAATTCATATTACCCAGTGGTGATGTGAACAATTTTCAGGTGTATATTATATTGTTGTTTGTTTGTTTGTTTTAAGAAACTATTGTCTTGTTGACAAAAAGAGTCAGACCCTGTAAAATATTTGAAGAGATTTGTTCTAAGCCAAATATGAGTGACCAATGGTCCATGACAGAGCCCTCAGGAGGTCCTGAGAACATGTGCTCAAGGTGGTAGGGGCACAGCTTGGCTTTTTACATTTTAGAGAGGCATGAGACATCAATAGAATACATTTAAGAAATACATTGGCTTGGTCCAGAAAGGTAGGACAACTCAGACTAGGGGCTTTCAGGCTACAGGTGAATTTAAACGTTTTCTGGTTGACAATTGGTTGAGTTTGTCTATGACCTGGGATAGGAAGGGAATGTTCAGGTTAAGATAAAGATTGTGGAGACCAAAGGTTTTTGAAGCCTTACAGTGGTTGCCTTTAGAGACAATAGATGACAAATGTTTCCTATTCAGATCTTAGTTAATGTCTTATCCCTTTAGGATTGTGAAGGCCTGGAAGAAAAAGATCTAGCCGTGTTAATATTCTTTACAGATGCAAATTTTCCCCCCCACCTTCCCCCACCCCCCCCAAAAAAACAGCCTTGCAGCAGTACTTCAAAATATGGCAAAGAAACATGTTTTGGGGTAAAATATTTTGACTTTATTCCTTGTCTCATAATGTTATGCCAGAGTCAGGTTGGAAAGTAAATCATGATATACAGGGTTAAATAAAACCCATCTGATGAGAATTTGTGATTTGTAGGGCGTGACTCCTCAGATCACTTAGATAGGAATTTTGGCAAGATAAAAATATCAGAGTTTAGTCCTTAGTCTTATTTTCTGTAATTTGTCTAAGTAATTAATAATCTTCATTTTTTATCATTGTTTTATACTCCAAAAAGTTTAAAGACGATGTTATTTGAAATGGTAAAAATACATTAAACTTTTTTTTCAAAATGACAATTTAAGTCAGATAATAAGTATAAGAACATGCTGACGCTGCCTTTGCAAAAATTATAACTGAGAAAATTATTACAGTGAAAGAAATCTGACTTAACCAACTCCATCTAACTTCTTCTTCTTATTATTATTATTATACTTTAAATTCTAGGGTGCATGTGCACAACGTGCAGGTTTGTTACTTATGTATCCATGTGCCATGCTGGTGTGCTGCACCCATTAACTTGTCATTTGCATTAGGTATATCTCCTAATGCTATCTCTCCCCTCTCCCCGAACCCCACGACAGGCCCTGGTGTGTGATGTTCCCCACCCTGTGTCCAAGAAAATGTGGCACATATACACCATGGAATACTATGCAGCCATAAAAAAGGATGAGTTCATGTCCTCTGTAAGGACATAGATGAAACTGGAAACCATCATTCTGAGCAAACTATCACAAGGACAGAAAACTAAACACCACATGTTCTGACTCATAGGTGGGAATTGAACACTGACAGCTCCATCTAACTTCTAACCTCCAACCTGTCCTTGCTTATTCCTGGGCCTAGACCCTACTAACTTTGGGTGTAACTTAGTTTATAGTTTAACTTTGAAATGACGATGATAACAGTCCTTTCTCAAAAGAACCCCTCTTCCTGCCTGGGGACTAGATTGCCTTTGTAGGACTATCAAATTAGCCAGAGGATTAAAAATATTGGAGTTATGCAGCTGGAGGCTACAAAATTCTGACCCTCCCCAAATTGTTCCTGATGATGACATCACTATTTTAAGACCTAAGGTCAGTGCTTTAGGCACTTTCCAGACCCTGAACTTAATGGATCAGCTGGAACCACCCAGGTCAATAAACTCTCTCCTCTGGCCTTGTGGTCCTGACCCAGGAACTGACTCAGTGCAAGAGGACAGCTTTGACTTCCTATGACTTTATCTCCCGCCCAACCAATTAGCACTCCTGACTCACTGGTGCCACACCCACCAAATTATCCTTAAAAACCCCAATTCACGAGTCTTCTGGGAGACTGATTTGAGTAATAATAAAACTCTGATCCCCATACAACTGGCTCTGCATGAATTACTCTTTCTTTATTTCAGTTCTCCAGGTCATGATAGGCTCTGTCTGGGCAGTGGGTAAGGAGAACCCACTGGGCGACTGACAATACATAAAAGAGTTTGCAAACATTTGTGTAACCCAATTAAATAAGTTAGTCAGGTTTTATTAAGTAGATCAGGGAAAAGCTTTTATGTGAAAATGTTTAGAACATTTTTTATTGTGTTGGGTCTCAGAAAACAATATCTTAAAAGATGGCACTTGACTTGCTGAACTAAAGAAGTAGCCTGGATGTCCCTCTTCCCTCCCTCTCCTCCCTCTCAGGCCCCTGTCTCTGCCCAGGTAAGAAATGAGGCTGTTCTCTGAAGTTTACTTATCTACCTAGAAAACAGACACACCAAAGAAGAACACAATTGCCTTCAATCCCCTCCCTGAAACGTCATTAACAAGAGAAGATCCAAAACTCAAATCACAGAGGAAGAAACTGAAAGTTAAAACACGACACCCAAAACTCAAATGAACTCTGTTCTCTGGTCCCATTGAATTCCCCAAGAAAATTTTTTATCAACTACCCTCTGAGCATTAGACTCATTTATTCCCCCTAAAAATTATTTACATTTCAAAACGGCCATCTCTTCTTCCCCTATTGATAAGAGTATACATACATGTCGACCTCATTAGCTTATTGGGTAATTCTCCTCCTGTGATTCCTCCATGCTTATGGACATTAAATACATTTGTATGCCTTTTTCTCCTATTGATCTGCCTATTATCGGTTCATTTTCAGGAAACCTTTAGAGGGCAAAGGGAAAGCTTTCTTTTGGTCTTTACAATTGTTATATAGGCTTTTTTTTTTTTTTTTTCAATGCTCTGCAGATACATTTAGTTCTTTGCATTTCTGGAAGGACTTCACTAAAGCCAAGTCTACGTAACTTTATCAAAAAATGTATACCTGCAAATTAATATTACAGTAGGTCAACAAATAAATGAACAAACCAGAAACCAGGGAGAGTGGGAATATTGAGTGATGCTGGGAATGCCAATACTACCTTTGATTTAGGGAGAGAAGTAGAGATAGGGGCAAACAATAGTCTTCCAATTTATATGTTCATATCATAGAAAAAAAATTGCATCAGAATTGAAATTCTATTGATTCTAGCTAAATAAAACAATTTATGCCCAGTTTATTAATAAATATATATTTTAAGTTATTCACTTAAGTTATTTCCCAGAACCTGTGCTGTAACAAGCCCTTAAGAAACTAGACATTTTGTTACATAGACAAAAAGTATTTGTAATCACCCTAGTTTTGTGTACATGAACTGAAAATTATAATTATAATCATATATATGCATATATTTCCCATAAGAACTGTTTCTTATCTTTAAAGGATTGACAGGAAGAATATTCCATATAACATAATGTTGCTTTGGGTTCAAAACAGGAGCTTCTTGTATGTATATGTGTATGTGACTGTGTGTGCATAAACAGTAAATATCACTGACAAGTAATATTTATTTTCTCAAGCTTAGATGTATTTCTAAAACAATATATTTTCTAAACAGCAAGAAGCTATCACATTATTTGTGGATTTGAATCTCAAGTATTTTGATGAAAATAATTTTAGGCGTAAATATTCAAATGTTTGTTTAACTGCATGTCCAATTTGACATTTCTTTTTGCCTTCATGTGCATGATATCTGGCAACAGACTTACAAAATCTAGGTAAAGTCTTGATGGTATGCAAAATTAAATAACAAGTTCCATATAAAAACTCATAAAACAATTCCAAACAACCTAGTGACTGCTTTTTAGCCTTAAAATGTATCTGAAAAATAAGCTATTTGGATTGGGCATATTTCGTATTTTTAAGTGGATTTATTGACTTTTTTTTAACCTGGGTGAAAGAAAAGATGCTGACAGATATCTTAGAGTTGTTTCACTGTTGAAATAATCAAGGACTTAAAATGTAAAATGAAATTAGTTTTAATAATATCTTTGGTTTATACAAATTATTTTATTTCTGCCAATGTTTTGAATAAAAATGCTACTTGGAGAACACTGAGATTACTATGTTGGAAATTTAATGTGTGTGCTGCCACTTGGAAAGACCAGTATAAAGGCCACATATCTTTTTGAGTAGCCTACGCAGCCTACAAAATTGATCTGTTGAGATCCCAAATTTGAATAATCTTGCAGATGACTCAAGCTAACAAAATTCTCAAAAGTTGATGTATAAAACCAGAATACTAATTGAAGTTTTGTTTTTTTCCCCTAGTAAGAACTACAAAAGCCAAGGCAGCTTGTTTTTTCTATCAACTGGCAAACATCTTTCTCACTGTGAGTGAACTCAGTGGAATTTGAAGGTTTCTTGCTGATAAATTATAAACTATAGGCTGATTTACATGGTTTAGATCAGTGGTTCTCAAACCAGTACCTGAAGGGCTGAGAGGAAATCCAGTTCTCAGGCCCTGCTAGTCTAGATGGATCAGA
This sequence comes from Piliocolobus tephrosceles, assembly GCF_002776525.5. NCBI lineage: Eukaryota > Metazoa > Chordata > Mammalia > Primates > Cercopithecidae > Piliocolobus > Piliocolobus tephrosceles. The sequence continues at coordinate 11,597,069 of NC_045435.1, forward strand.
ATGAATCAGCAACTGAATCAGAATTAAATGGTAATTCAGTAGTTGCATTGCCAGAACCTGTGCTGTAACAAGCACTCTAAATTATTCTCATACATGCTAAAGTTTTAGAACCACAGTTTTAGATGGTTCAGACCTCCAGATCAGAATAGGTTTAAGAATTCATCTTCCTGAATGTGGAATAAATAATGAAGGGATAAGTTATTACATGTCCCTAGCCTCATTTGTCTTTGATTAGCACTTTAGCTGTTTAAGTACTGGCAAGAGCAGGCTTTAGGTTTTGTTATTAGTTGTTTTAATAGATTCATTCTACTTGCACTGAAGATTAGTTACCATGATGTCTTTTTTACAATTTTAAGTGATAGAATATTTCTGGTTATGTCCATTATGTGTTGATTTAGAGCTAACTCTAAAAGGCTGTCTTCCCTATGTCCAGTGGCTAATATAAGCATATTATCACGGATCCTCTTTATTCCAACTTTCTTTTTTTTCTGTCTCTCTGTTTCTGTCCCTATTTTTCTCCCTTTCTTATATTTTACAGTTTTGGGCTGTTAAGAAATAATCTGACCATCTATAGTTAATGTACCTTATTGCATTAAAATATATTAATAGAGAAGATATTCATAACGTTTAATCAAAAGAACTTTGACTAGGCCGAAGCATACAAAGCCACTCTGTCACTATCACAGAGTCTTACAATATAGAACATAGAAGAACTTTAAAAACAGATTATGAGTATCTACAACCAGCAGCCTTGAACAAAAATACATCATGAATGTGACCTCTGGAAAAATGAACTTTTAATTCAAACTGGTATCTGTGAGAATGCTGTCAGTGGCTTAAATGTAGGTCAGCCCTTTGTGACCAATACAAGTAAATATAAAAAGAAAAAAGCAACTTCAAAAGGAGTTGTCAGTACTCCATTCCCAAGAGATATAGACTTTCAGCTCTTCTTTTGTAGATACTTCTGTTGAGTTTCATCCTTACAGGGTAAACCACACAATTTACCCCCCTTTTGTCCCATAAGTAACTAGATAAATTAATATTTCATATGCAATTATTCTATATAATCACATGTATAATTTAATCATTTAAAAGTTTGATGTATTTGTATATCATAATTTTAATTTTTGCATATGTGTTGCATCAACTGTTTATGGCCAAAATGTTTAAAACTATTTTCAAGTGTTCCCCATTTCTCGTAATATTAATAAAACCTGTTCTTATTATAGATATAATGTCTGCATTGTTTATGGAAGTTCAACATTCATCAAATGTGTTTTACTAATTCATTGTTTTTGATATGCAAATTTTAAAAGAGATAGTTTGACAATCCGATTTTATAACCTTGACAGCACACTTGTTTTCACAATTCTTAATTCGGCATTGATATTGTATTAGAAGTTTTGAAAAAAAATTAAGAATCTATAATTTGAAAATATAACATTACCAAATAGGTTTTTGTCTAATAACAAAGACCAGTTACGTTTTAACAGCCAGCAAAGTTATTTTTTTTGAAACCATTTTTGTGGTGAAATTAAATTGGATCTGTTAATTTGTTTATATACAACAGTTCTGAAATACAACTCACTGTATAACTCATATATGAGGCTGCAGATTCAGGTCTGTGGTTATATTTAAAAAAGAAAAAAAGGGAGAGAGAGACAGAAAGAAAAGAAAAGTCAATGCAGCATTTTAAAGAATGTCTAGGAAAATAAAGGGTTTATTCTTGTGGGATAATAGTGGGTTTCCCCTTTGAAGAAAAGTAGACTGTACTTTGAACCTATCCTTTGGGATCTTTGTTTGAAATGTTAATTAGAATAACTGGTTGAGCAAGGATTAGGACAAGAGCTAAACACCACTGACAGCAGTATATCCTCCTCCGGGAATCTTTTCTGTTTTAGGGACTGCTGTGGTGTTTAAAGTGGATGGAGTAACAGCATCCTAGCCAGGAAAAGTGTTGCAAAATACAGACCTTCATGTTTCTGAATGTACTTAAAATTCAGTTGAACAAGAAATACTTAATTTTTAAAATTATTTATATTTTGAAAATGTAAAAATTTTTAAATTTAGAACACATTAAGCTAATTTTTTTATCTCCATATGCATTGTGAAATGATTACTAAAATCTGACTAATTAACATATCCACTCTGTGTGTGTGTGTGTGTGTGTGTTTGTGTATGGTGAGAACACAAGATCTACTCTCTTAGCAATTCTTGATAAATTGTGTATCTTGTGATTTCTTTCATTTATTTCCTTATTTTTATTTTTTTGGACACAGGGTCTCACTCCATCACCCAGACTGGAGTGCAGGGGCATGATTAAAGCTCACTGCAGCCTCGACCTCCTAGGCTCAAACTATCCTCCCACCTCAGCCTTCTGAGTGGCCAGGACAACAGGCCAGTTAATTTTTGTATTTTTTGTAGATTTGGGGTATCTCTATGTTATCCAGGCTGGTCTCGAACTCTTGGGGTCAGGAACTCGCCTGCCTTGGCCTCCCAAATTGCTGGAATTACAGGCCCGAGGCACTGTGCAAACAAACCATTGTAATCTCTTCACATAGGCAGTATCATTACTTTTTAGCGTTGTTTTTTTAATCTAAAATGTATCTATAGAAACAATATCATCTTAGTTATTGAGATTCAGATGTACTGTTAAATGAAGTTTTGGCTAAATCTGCCTTTTGTAAGGTTCGTCTAAAGGTTTCTCTGTACATAGTGAACTGTGACCTAACTGGACATGTAAACAGACTGTATCACACTCTTGTAACAAGCAACCAAGTCTCAGCCAGTCAGACCAGTCATAGTTCAACCACTCATAGGTGTCCAACTGTTCAAACAGTAGTCAAAGAAGGCAAACACTGAGTGGTAAGAAATCAGGCTGTTTCTGTAACTCACTTCTGTTTTCTATATGTCACTTTACATGAATCTTGTCCATCCACATGACAAGACAAAATCTCTTCGAACCTATTATGGTTGGGGAGGCTGCACAATTAGAGAATCATTCTTTGTTCAATTAAACTTCCTTCAATGTAATTTGTCTAATATTTTTTTTCTAACAAACTCTGAAGGCAATTTCAAATATTTCATTTTACATTAATTATTTTAACAATTATTGAGAATGGAATATGGATCATATATTAAGAGTATATTCATGGACTCTAACCTCATGGGGTTGATACCAGTAAACGTATAGATATCATCATAATATGGTGTGATACATGCTTCAGTGGAAATAAAGAGAATGATGATACGCATGTATATGGAGGTATTCCTAACACTAATTGGGAGGCATCAGAAAAACTTTTTCTGAAAGACATGACATTGTGAGTAAAATACAAAATACGAAATCTAAGTAAGAATCAGGCAAAGAAGGAAAGAAGTGGCATGGAGAAAAGTCACCATAAAAAGAAATCAGTTTGTTTAAGTCTATGTCATAAGAGAGTATACCGTGTTCTGGGAACTACAAACAGTTAAATCTGTCTGAAATGTTGAGTTCAGGGATAGAGGAATAGAAAATATAATTTAAATCATAGGTATCTTATTAAAGAATCCACACTTCATCTAAAAGCAATGGGAACTCATTCATCTATTTTCCATATCAGGGAACATCGTGTTGAAATTTGTGTTTCAGAAAACCAAATTCTGGTTCCACAGATAGAAGATGACAAATACTGAAGACAGACAGAGCTGTCAAGAGACATTTGAAGTAAGCTGGTAGAGAGACAGCAGTGTGGAGAAATAGGTAGACAAAGTTGGGGACAGAAACAAATGGTCATACATGAGAGATATGTAGTTTAAATCAGTTTAAGTCAGGTGTTTAAATCAAGAAGTCTTGCTAACTCTGTTATAGAGGCTTAAAAGATAATAATGAAGAAAATTTGGGAAATACAATGGACTGATATAGTGTCGAATATGTCTGAAAACATTAATATATTTGCATATGTATGAAATACACATTATATATTTGATATATAATATACATAAACATTTAAATGGTGTTTCACAAACCTTTCTTCCTTAGCTGAAATAATAGGTCACCAATAAAAACATGCACTACCTTACTAGTCTTTTGTTTGTTGGTTTATTTTAGGTTTATTGAAGTATTATTTACCAACAGCAATATTTACGCTTTTAAGTTGTATAATTCAATGGGTTTTGACAACTACAAGGATAAATTATGGAACAATTTCATCACCTGCAAAAGTTCCTCCACTTCCCTTTGTAGTAGCATCTCACCCTACCTTCACCCAATTGTAGCAACTGATCTGATTTCAGTCCCCTTTGTTTAACCTTCTCCACACTGTTATATAAATGGAATTACATAGAATGTAGGTGTTGTCTTTTTAATTTTAACTTAGCATACTGCTTTAAAGAGCCATCTCTGTGACTACGTATGCACACGTGTCCCTTTTTATTACTGTCTCTTTTTATTACACATTCAATTATATAGATAAATCAATGCTTTATTATCTTAAAATCATTTTCTTTTATATTTGTATTATCTCTTTATTTCTGTATTTCACATTTTGGATTGTATACTATATGTAAACAATAGATATAAGGAAAGACTTAAGCTTTACTTGTAATGCCAAGATGCCTCAGTAAGTGGAAAATCATGATAGACTAGAAATCCTGAGGGGGAAAAAAATTCAGATTTGGATAAAATAACCATATATGACTCTGAGGACATGTTAATTCAAAGTAGCTCGAGTTTTTTTACAATCTAGCTTTATTTACTTTTCCCATTTTGAGGGGAAGAAGATCTCCCATGTTACTAGAAGCCATGTTTGAGTTTGTCCCATTAAGTTATTAAGGGAATACTTTTCATCCAGGGACCTCAACTACCAAAGGGGAATTAGAGTATTAAAGAGAGTAGAGTTGATGGGGTGTAGAAGAAAGAATTGAGCATTAGAGCTGATTTTATGGAGTGGGGTTTTAAGTGTGCTATTCTCCAAAATAGGAAAACAGAAAGAAGGATATTTTAGATAGAGATGATTAATATTGTTATGAAAATGCTGTTTTAAATGGCTACTGAATGTTTATTGGAGTTAGGCAGTAAACAGTAATACATAAGAGCCTGGAAGTCAGAGAAAACTTGGATTTTACATAAATATCATCTTGGGATGATAATTGAAATGCTATTAAATAATTTAACTACTTGTAAAGATATTGACGATGAACAAATATTACCAAATAAAATATTTGCAAACGAAATACAGTCCTATCTTAAGAAAGAGATAGCTTTAGGAAAGTGTATAGAAAAGGCATGAAAAAGACACCAGAACTGATCACTGAGGTTTGTCATTTTTTGGGAGTAGGGCTTAGGTGGAGTGAACGAATGAATAAATGAATGGATATTCTGTACAAACTGATGGCTTCCAACTGGCCTACCTGGTTGACAAGCACGACCTGATTATTGACTAAGGGTACTTTTGAGGTTCTCACACTGAAAGATACTTGGAATTCTGTAAGCCAATATTCCTGTTAAAATTCTTGGGGACAGGCCAGGTGCAGTGGCTCAAGCCTTTAATCCCAGCACTTTGGGAGGTGGAGATGGGCGGATCACGAGGTCAGGAGATAGAGAACATCCTGCCTAACCCGGTGAAACCCCGTCTCTACTAAAAAATACAAAAAAAAAAAAAAAAAAAAAAAAAATACAAAAACAACAACTAGCCGGGCGAGGTGGCAGCGCCTGTAGTCCCAGCTACTCGGGAGGCTGAGGCAGGAGAATGGCGGGAACCCGGGAGGCGGAGCTTGCAGTGAGCTGAGATCCGGCCACTGCACTCCAGCCTGGGCGACAGAGCGAGACTCTGTCTCAAAAAAAAAAAAAAAAAAAAAAAAATTCTTGGGAATTTGAGACAGAGATTAAGTCCATCTGTGTGCAAAGATGGAGCTATGAGGAGTTTAGGTCATTGAAATGTCTCTTAGGCTTTCTATGCTTGCCTGCATTCACTTTATTGCACTGCTCTGTATTGATTCCCTTCATATGAAAACCTTTCATTAGTATTCACTGTGCAGTGTGGTAAATGCTCTCAAATGTTTAAACTGGGGAAAACAACACATCTGACTTATTATTTTTACTTATAAATAAGGAAAAGAAAGCACTTGCTAGGTCAGTAACTGCATGGCAAATGCAAAGAGCTGTGAGAACGTTCCCCAGGATTGGTAATAAATCCAGGAATGCAGTTATGATTGGCTGATGATCGATTTCAACACTTGACTGAGTTTGTAATTATATATAATATTTTGCTATAGACAATCTGGCTTTTGTACTAGCCAATCAGAAGTAAATATATGTTGTAGGAATCGCGACCTTTACAGATATCAAGTGCTTGCTCAACGCTAATCTCTAATAGTCTAAGGAATGTTATTACTTATTTTGCTTCCTATCTTCGTAGGGTGAGAGGACAATTGTAGGGGATTTAAAGTTGGGTCTTCTTACAATATTATCCCTCAATTCATGGGTCAGGGAATCAACAGAGTTATTTTCTCAGTGATGAATTATATTAATTCCCAAGTGGAACTGGGAGAGTAAATATCAAGTTTCCACAACCTCAGCCCACTCACTGTGAGAGGACTAGGGAAAAATTTAATTTCTGACCTCCCCAGCCTTTACCCAATGTACCACAATGTTGTTTTAGGTCTCCAGGAATTAAGGTATTCTTAAAGACAATATTCCACGATCAGCATTACATTTGTATACTACCCTCGCCCTGATACATTATAACCCTGGAAAATAGACGTAGGGATTTCTTGGAGGCTGGAAAAGAGTCACTTACTGCTTCGGTCCATTGCAGGGCACTTCAGCAAAATGAACCAGAAAGGAGGCTCTGGTACTGTGAACTTCATGAAACTACTTGAGGGTAAATTGCAGATACCATGAATTTTTAAGCCACAAAGAGTTTCTATTTTGTGAGCTCAAGAACATACTCTTAGGCAACCAATGTAAAATTTTCAAATTCAAATATTTACTATTAACACAATGTTATGAATTAATGGGCAATTCATAGTAAAATTTTACTGATGTTCCAATAGAGCCACATAGAACTTTAAAAAATTTCTGGATCTAATCCAGGAACACATATCACATTCATTTGTCACACAACTTTAATTTTTCTTTAACCTTAAAGGATTTTTCAGTCCTTTTTTCTTTCTTTCTTTTTTTCTTAACATTGTGATTTTTAGAGTAGAAGGCATTTGCACCATATTGGAATATAAAACAGTATAAAACTTCCATAATTTGTGTGTGCCTGACTGTTTCTCATGAACAATCACGTTGTGGTCTGAAATGGTGTGGCTGAATCCATTATTCACAGTCTTTTGAGCACTCAGCCTTTAGACTTTATTCCCTATAGAAGAGCACGGAGATACTTGCATAGCATCATCAGTGAACGGAGGCAGTTACTGAATCCAGGTGTCAATTAACCCATCTAAGAGACCCTGCAAACCAGTCCCAGATGATTGAGCCAACATATTAAGTTATTATTCTCAGTCAGGTGTACCATGTCAATAGATTCAACATAATCAAGACTTCTATTCTGTCTTCAAATTTAAAATCCATGCTTACCTATATATGCTTCCCAGACTTCTGCCAATAGAGATTGTTACACTTTCTGTCAATATAATCTTGTAAGACTCACTGCATAGGCTGTCTCTTCTGGGAATTGCCTTTGTGTTTCACTGTGTGGGAATTGTTGGGCACTAATTTTCATTATATGCCTGGAGTCAATGAGAGATAGCAGAGGTCATCCCTGGAGAGAATCAACACCAATTTGTAAAGAATGCTGGAGGTTCACTTTAATGCAGAGGAATCATACATTCTTTAGAAAGGTGAATACTAGTATTTCTCATTCCAGTGAAATACCACTAGTTTCTTCCTTGCCTTGTCTTGTGTCCTAATTATTTCTCCCTTTTATTTGACTTCTAACCTTAGATTTATCTGAATGTTAGAATTCTACCAATATTAGATTCAAGTTATTTGAATTCATGTAGCATAATATGAATTGATCCCTAAAGAGAAAATACAATCACTAAATGTTATAAATTGCATCTGAAATTTTGGATTTATTGCATTTGGGAAGAATTTATGATTACCCATCTTATTATCAATAATTCAATTACTTGAAGAAGTTAAAAGAAAATCATATTTCTTTATACCTATCTAAAATGATTTTTAGAATAATCTAATCAATGATCATTCCTCCTTAAAATGCCAAACTGGGGAATTTATCAGTATGTACAATTGCAGTCATTGTCCAATCAATTTCATATGGTATATGGTATTACAAAATCTCTTGCTGTTTCTTTAAAGGTAATCTTCAGGTCTTTTATATTATATGAATGTTGAAGAGCAATGACAATAATAATAGTCACATCCATGCAGCTCCAAAAGCAACGTCAATAATAATTGCTACATCCATGCAGCTCCGAAAGATAAAATCAAACTAAATTTTGTCGCTAGGAACAGTGTTTGTTTCCCTACAACCTACAACCTACAACCATGGTTGTAGGTGCTAATTTTACTAACTTCTATAGTCAGCCTACTGATGCTGGTATCTATATTAGCTATTTTCTATGTCAAAAGTTAATCCTTAATAGTATGTTTATTTTCTGCTTATGTAAAAAAATTAAAAGGATGAGAACAATGTGCAAATCAAATAGACACAGAAAATTAAGCAAAAAGATTTATATATGTTTAATTAGTTGGATTTAAAAATCCACTGAATCTTAGAATGAAATAATATGTATTGATATTTTGCAAAGGATTATCTAAAGGTGAAAAATTTCTAAATAACATTGGAATGTTGTTTTTCATTTTGATAAAGTTACAATTTAATAATAAATATAAATATAAGTATCTTATAAAACATGATTACTTGATGTAGTTATTCAATACATTATACAATAGTAATATGAATTACTAAAAGCAATTAAAAGCCTGCAGTTTATTATTTTCTATAGAAAAATTAACGTTACAATTTAGAATTCATGAATATAAGATATCTTCATTGTTGTAACAGGTAATAGACTTTTAATACATATATTTAATATCTGCATTTATAATATTTTCTGTATCATTATGTTTTGCAAATATAATTATTAGAAAATTTGCACTATATTTTATAGAAAATAAGTAATTTATTTTCTTTTCCTTGAGAATGCAATGGTGTGGTACTTGTATACATAATGCATAATACATATTTATAAAATCATTCAATCATTTAATATTAAGAATAAGGTTTTCAAAAATGAAAAGAAAACCATCAAAATAAAATGTGGTGGTAAAACAAAAAATGAAGGTGGCTTCCTGTTTTTATGAATAATGTCATAATATGTTGTAAAATGATATTGTGCTTTGAAGAACATAAATGCATATTTACTTATAGTTTTTCTTTTAAAAAATGTATGAACTTTGATTTCAGATTCAGGGGTACACATCTAGGTTTGTGACATGGGTATATCGCATAATAAAAAGGTTTGGGTTATGATTGATCCCATCACTGAAGAAGTGAGCATAGTACCTAATAGGAAGATTTTCAGCCCTTGCCCCATCTCCCTTTTCCACTCCCACCTCCTGTAGTCCCCAGTGATCCCATCTTTTGGTCAGTGTGCCCCCATTGTTTAGCTCCCATTTATAAGTGACAACATACGGTTTTTGGTTTTCTGTTCCTGCATTAATTCACTTAGGGAAATGGCTTCCAGCTTCATTCATGTTGCTGCAAAAAACATGATCTAATTCTTTTTCATGAATGCATAGTATTTTACAGTGTACATGTACCACATTTTCTTTATCCAGTCCACCATTTATGGACACCTACATTGATACCATGTCTTAGCTATTGTGAATAATGCTGCAATGGACATAGGAGTGCATGTGCCTTTCTGGTAGAATAATTTATTTTCCTTTGGGTATATATCCAGTAATGGGAATGCTGGGTCAAATGGTAGTTCTGTTTTGAGTTCCTTGAGTAATCTCCAAACTGCTTTCTACAATTATGGAACTTATTTACATTCCTACCAACAGTGTATAAGGGTTCCATCTTCTCCATAGCCTTGCCAACATCTGTTATTTTCTGACTTTTTAATAATAGCCATTCTGACTGGTGTGAGATAGTATCTCATTGTGACTTTGATTTGCATTTCTTTGATAATTAATGATGCGGAATATCTTTCCATATGCTTGCTGGCTGCGTGTAAATCTTTTGATAAGTGTCTGTTCAAGTTTTTTGCTTACTTTTTAATGTAATTGGTTTTTTGGGGACTTTTTAAATTGTTTAAATTTCCTATAGATTCTGAATAATGGATCTTTACTGGATGCATAGAATGCAAATATTTTCACCCATTCTGTAGGTTTTCTGTTTACTCCATTGATAATTTATTTTGCTGTTCAGAAGCTCTTTAGTTCATTTAAGTCCCAGTTGTATTTTTTGTTGTTGTTGCAGTTTCTTTGGAGGGCTTAGTACATAATTTTTTCGCTAAGGCAAACATCAAGAATGGTATTTCCTAGATTTTCTTCTAGATTTTTTATAGTTTAAGGACTTACATTTAAGCCTTTAATCCATTTGAGTTAATTTTTTTATATAGTGAGTAGCAGTGGTCTAGTTTTACTCTTCTGCTTATGGTAACCAGTCATCCCAGCATCATTTATTTAATACGCTATCTTTTCCTCACTGTTTATTTTTGTTGACTTTGTGGGAGATCAGAAGGTTGTTGGTGTGTGGCATTACGTCTGGGTTCTCTATTCTGTTCCATTAGGCTGCGTGTCTGTTTTTATATCTGTAACATCCTGTTTTGTTTACTGTAGCTTTGTAGTATAATTTGAGGTTGATTAATGTGATGCCTCTGGCTTTGTCTGTTTGCTTAGGATTGCTTGGGTGATTCTGATTCTTTTTTAGTTTCATATGCATTTTAGAATAGACATTTCTAATTCTATGAAAAATGGCATCTGTATTTTGATAGGAATAGTGCTGAATCTGTAGACTACTTTGGGTAGTATGGACATTTTAATGATATTGATTTCTTCCAATTGAGGAGCATGAAATGCTTTTTCAGTTGTTTGTGTCACCCATGATTTCTTTCAGGAGTGTTTTGCAGTTCCTCTTGTAGAGATCTTTCATCTTCTAGGTTATATGTATTACTAGGTATTTTATATTTTTGTGGCTGTTGTAAATGAGATTACATTTATTATTTGGCTCTCAGCTTGAATATTATTGATGTATGGAAATGCTACTGATTTTTGTACATTGATTTTGTATCCTGAAGCTTTACTAAAATTGTTTATCAGTTCCAGGAAGATTTTGCTGGTGTCTTTAGGGTTTTCTAGGTATAGAATCATTTTGTCAGTGAAGATCATCCTACTTTTTCTATTCTGATGCCTTTTAAATGTATCTCATGCATGATTGTTGCAGTATTTTTTAAATAGGCGTGGTGAGAGTGAGAATTCTTGTGTTGTTGCAGTTCTCAGGGGTAACGCTTCCAACTTTTGCCATTCAGTATGATGTTGCCTCTGGGTTGTTATACATGGCTTTTATTATTTTGAGGTATGACCCTTTGATGCCTAGTTTGTTGACAGCTTTTTATCATGAAGGTTTGTTGTATTTTATCAAAAGTTTTTTCTGCATCTATTGAGATAACCGTAAGGTTTTTGTTTTTATTGCTGTTCATGTAGTGAATTAAATGTATTGATTTGTATAAGTTGAACCAATCCTCCTAGGAATAAAACCTGCCTGATCATGTTGAATTACTTTTTTTCTGTGCTTCTGGAATCAGTTTATTAGTATTTTGTTGAGCATTTTTAAATCTCTATTCATCAGGGATATTAGATAGTAGTTTTCTTTTCTGTTGCTTTTTTGGTGAGATTTTGGCATCAGAATGATGCCAGCTTCATAAAATGAGTTAGGGAAGAGTCTCTCTACCTTTATTTTTTGGGTTAGATTCAGTAGGACAAGGATTAGCTCTTCTTTGTATGTCAGGTAAAAGTCATAATGGAATTCATCTGATCAGAGGCTTTTCTTTGTTGGTAGGCTTTTTAAAAAGTATTGATTCAATCTTGAAACTTGATATTGGTCTATACAGGGTTTTAAATTCTTCCTGCTTCAATCTGGCCGGGGTTGTAGTTGTTCAGGAATTAATTCATTTTCCCTAGATTTTCTAGTTTGTGTGCATAGAGGCTTTCATAATAGTCTCTGTGGAACTTTTTGTTTTTGTAAAATTGTTCATAATGTCAGCTTTTTCATTTCTGATTGTTCTTATTTGGATTTTCTCTTTTTTTCTTTGTTAGTATAGCTAGCAGTCTATCAATCTTCTGTATCCTTTCAAATTACCAACTTCTGGCTTCACTGATTTTTTTTTTATTGATTGTGGTGTCTCAATGTTGTTCAATTCTGCTCTGATTTTAGTTATTTCTTTTCTTCTGCTAGATCTAGGCTTAGTTTTTTCTTGTTTTTCTAATTCCTTTAAGTGTGATATTAAACTGTTAATTTGAGATCTTACTAATATCTGACATAGGTGTTTGGTACTATAAACTTTCCTCTCAACACTACTTTTGCTGCATCCCTTGGATTTTGGTATGCCATGTCTCTGTTTTCACTTATTTTAAATATTGTTTTTAATCTCTGACTTGATTTTGTTGTTTACACAAAATTCACTCAGGAGAAATTTGCTTAACTTCCATGTAACTGTGTGCTTTTGAGATATCTTCATATCAATTTCTGTTTTTATTACACTATGGTACAAGAGTATGGTTGGTATGATTAATTTTTTTGAATTTATTCAGCCTTACTTTATTTCTGAGCATATGGATTATTAGACATAACTACATACCTAAATGTACAGATGAGATAAATGCACATTCTGTAGTCGTAGTCAATAGTTGTGGTATTCTGCAGATGTCTATATGGTCCAATTGGTCAAATGTCAGATTTAAGATAAGAAGTTATTTGTTAGTTTTCTGTCTCAATGATCTGTCTAATGTCAGTAGGGTGTTGAAGTCCCCTACTATTATTGTCTGGCTGTTTAAGTCTTTTCCTAGGTCCAGAAGTACTTATTTTCTGAATTTGGGTGCTCCAGTGTTGGTTTTGCATATATTTAGGATAGTTTGTCTTCTTTTTGCATAAAACCATTGATTATTATATATTCTTTTCTTTTCCTTTTTTTTTATTACTATGTTTTGTTTAATGTTTGTTTATCTGATATAAGAACAAAGATCTTTTCTCTCTTTTTTTTTTTTTTTTCCATTTGTGTGATAGATCTTTCTCCAACCCTTTACTTTTATCCTGTGGATATTGCTGCATGTGAGATGGGTCTCTTGTAGACAGACAGGTTTCTTAAAGAACAAAATAGTCTTGTTTTTTGTTCGACTTGCAACCCTTTGCCTTTTAAGTGAAGCATTCAGCCCATTCACATTGAAGGTTAATATTGATATGTGAGGTTATGATCCTGTCAAAGCTTGTTGCTTTGTCGTCTCAATTGTCTAGTGGCTTTATAGGGTCTGTGGGCTGTGTACTTAATTGTGTTTTTGTGGTGGCTAGTACCACTTTTTGTTTGTTTGTTTGTTTCCACATTTAGAACTTCCTTTAGGATCTCTTGTAAGGCTTCTCTAATGGTAAGAAATTCTGTTAGTGATTGCTCCCCTGAGAAAGATTTTCTTCCTTCTTTGCTCATAACGTTTTGTTTGGCAGGATGTGATTAGTGGTTTTTTCTTCTTCTTTTTTAAAAATATTGTAACTAGACCCCTATCTCTTCTGAATTGAAAAGTTTCTGCTAGGAAATCTGCTTTTAGCTTGATGGGTTCCCTTTGTATGTGATCTGACCCTTTTTTTCTCTAGCTTCCGTTAAGATAATTTTCTTTATCATTGAAGTTAGACAACCTTAGGACTACGTGCTTGGTAATATGTGTTGTGTATAGTGTATCACAGGTGTTGTATAGTATATCGCAGGTGTTTTTCTTCTATCTGGAAGTCTGCCTCCCTCGGAAGATTAGATAAGTTTTCTTGAATTATTCTCTCAAATATATTTCCAGATTGTTTACTTTTTGTCCTTCTCTCTCAGAAATCCAATAATTTCTAGGTGTGGTGGCTTTACATAATTCTATATTCCGGAAAGGCTTTGTGTTTGTTAATTTTTTTTGTTTCTTGGGGTCTGTCTGACTGTGTAAGTTGAAAAGACTGGCCTTCAAGTTCTGGAATTCTTCTGCTTTGTCTAGTCCATTGATAAAACATTTAATTGTATTTTGAAATTTATTAAGCAAGTTTTTTTTTTTATTCTAGCAGCTCTGACTGATTGCTTTTTAAGATGTTGATCTGTTCTTTATTTCCTGGATTGGTTTAGAAATTTATTTGTCTCAATTTTCAACCTTGTCTTGGATCTCCGTAAACTTTCTTGCAATCCATGCTTTGAATTGTGTATCTGTCCTTTCTGGGTTTCCATTTTGGTTAGGGACCATAGCTGAAAAGCTAGTGTGATCCATTTGTAATGTCACAACATTCAGGTATTTCATGGTTTCAGAATTCTTGTGCTGGTTTCTTTTTACCTGGAGAGGCTGGCACTTCTAATTTTTGTAATTATTTTTGTGCAGATAGATTTCTTTTTCTTTGCCCATATAAATCTTTTTTCCTTTCTTCCCACAGACTGAAAGCGGTGTAACTATAGAGTATGTTAGGTATTGTCTCTTGGATTTGCTTCTATAGCCCTCTTCACTTCTGTCAGTAGGTTTTATATTGGGCTATGTGTTTCAACCTACAGGTCAGTAGATTGTGCTCACAGGTGAGAGCCAACTGTGGTGCAAGCAGATGACTGGACAGTAGAGTTCCCAGTTTCCTGGGCTTCCTGCTCTACAGGGATCGGGTAGACACAGCTAGGCAGAGCTGGAGCCCCTGCCTTGCCCACAAGGACCGCTATGGTGAGCACAGGCACAAGACCTAATGAGGGTGGCTGGGAGGAGCTCCTGGTGAAATGCGCTGACATCTCTGTGGGAGTCTGGGGGGCTGAACCAGCTCCTTGTCCTAGATAGGCAGCAACCTAGACTGTTACCCTACTACATCCCTGTTCTGGGGCTTGTGACTCCTATTTCAGACACACATTGTAGTCTATCTCCAGACCACAATATGGTTGAGAGTCTCAGGAAATGCTTGTTTTATGACTCTCCATGGGAGTGGTTTAGGAGCAGAACTTAGGTCGCTCAGCCTGATACAGATAGCTTTCTGGCTTTCCTGTTCTCTAATGTGATAACACTACTGTTTTGTATGAAACAAGGGGCTCCATTTTAAGCCCATGTGGCTCGGTGTTGGTTGTGGTGGTGCTGGATGATTGAGTTGGCCAGACCTCAGGCCCTGAGGGAAGTGGTCAGGTGCCATCACAGTTAAAACGGGATAGTTAGTTTCCCAGTTCACAGGCTACTAGATCGCACTCTGGAGAGCACATATGTGTCCTGATAGGGCATGACCAGGTTGGGATAACCCAGGGTTTAGGTGCTGGTTGTGATTGGGAGGAGCAGGCAGCTTCCCAGATCATGGGCTGAACTCTCAGTAGGTGGCAGGCAGCATGGTTAGGGGATGGGAGCCCAAGAGAAGATCACAGGTCTATAGGCGTGTGTTTTTCAGAAGGGCCCTAGTGGTGGTGCTCGGGTGGGTGGCTGCAAAGATTTATTCTCCTCCGCTCTTCCCGGGTCGTGTTGCTTCCTTAGTGAATACCAGCATGATTTCTTAGATAATCCAATTGAAGAGCTAGTACTTATTCACCAATTTGTTTACTCTCTGTGAGAGTGGTGTGCACTAGCTGCTTCTAGTCAGCCTTCTTGAACACACAACCTATTGTTATGACTCCAAACTGATAGCCATCAAGCTTAGAGATTGGCATAATTTCTAAATATGCACTTTCAACTATTGCATTTATATAATTATTGCATCAAATTATGAATATTTTAATAAGATTCTATTGTATGTCAACACTTCAGAAATACTACAGAATCTTCTTTGTTCTTAAGTGGACTAGTAAAGCATTTTGGTGTTGTAAATAGGAAAACTGAAAGTATTGAAAGTTTAGACTGACTTATATCTCATTTAAATGCTAAGACAGAAACTACAAGGCATCTGAGCTGTTACCTTACATGCACAGTTACTTATTCATATATATGATACAGGTAATTATAGATATAGAGACAGATAAGGAGGTAGATGTGTGCAATATGGATGTAAACAGATACTAGCAGAACTGCCAAGTCTTTGGGTCAGAGTTAAAACTTCATTTACTCACAGCAATAAAGGAGGGTGGAGAATCATGGCAGCACTGATCTGCCTATGCCTGGCACCCTTCCGGCAATGTGATGAGAGACACGTGAATGAACAGTTTTTGTGCGTGTGTTGAAAAGGGACCGTTGTACCCCCCTTTCCTCCTGAGAGAGGGAGATACTTTTAGTCTCTTCAGTGTAAATAATTTCTCTTCTTTGAAAAAGATGGATAAGATCCTGGGTCTTTATCCTTTGAAATGTAAATAAATCTCTCCAAAGGAAAGATATGTAGCCATCTCCAATTTTATAACACAGGGTTTTATCCCTTTTGAAATGTAAACACACAGGACACTAACTCTGTAAATCCCTCCAGTGACCACACTTTGTGTTAATCCAGGTCACTACCAGGCAATGCAACCATTTAGTTCTTGGAGGGATGAGAGAAGTCTTATACTTTGAGTGAAATAGTAAGACAAATGGCTGCAGATCTCATGTAAAAAGCAAATATTTCTGGAGAAATTAAAATCAAGCACTCTCTATTTTGTAACATATTATTTTTTATGTCTTAGGAAGCTAGGACTTTGTAGGAATACTAAGCAATCCAGGGAAGATTTATCTTCTTATATCAAGTACTTTTTAAGGTCTCCTGTAATAACTTTATTTGTATTCATTTGTGAATTCACGAGCATGTAAAAAAACACAAAATGTCTCAAGCTGAACATAAACTCTCATGACTCTGAATATTAACTTGATAGAATGTTTGCTTTGAGAAAGGCTACAATATATTTACAGCTGTATTTAGAATACAATTGTATTTGGTCCAGGTTGATTCTATTAGTAAGGATGGATGGATGCCATGCTAATTCCTGCATAACTATAATCTATTATGGCAGATTACTTCTCCCTTTATTTTGAATTTTGTTTTTAAGAAGCAAAATTATATTATATGTTTAGTGTTTTACTATGGAAACTAAATTCCATTATTCAGGTTGGTGCTATGAATAAGTTATCATTTGTTAGCAAAGATAGAAGGACAGAAGGAAGGAAGGGAGAAAGAAGGAAAGAAGGAAGGAAGGAAAGAAAGAAGGAAGGAAAGAAGGAAGGAAGGAAGGAAAGAAGGAAGGAAGGAAGGAAAGAAGGAAGGAAGAAAAGAAGGAAGGAAGGAAGGAAGGAAGGGAGGGGGGAGGGAGGGAGGGAAGGAGAAAAGGAAGGAAGGAAGGAAGGAAGGAAGGAAGGAAGGAAGGAAGGAAGGACGAAGGAAGGAAAGAAGCACAAAAAGAAGACAGGAAGGAAAACTCTCTGAAAGCTGACAGCTGGCAACTGGTTTTCAGGAGCTAAGTTATAGTATTCCCAAATAAACCTAATAAACAAGTTTCACAGAATATCAAGAGTATTCAGACAAGGCCACTAATAACAGTAATAATCAGACAAGACTGCTTCATGATAGAACAAAGGACATTCTGTGATTACTAAAATACATACCCATTTTTCTCTCTCATCTAATATGGATGATTACTTTTTTTTTAAATAAAGACACTTCCATTTTATGCTTTTCTTCTTTTATGTAAAATGTGTTAAAATATCAAATTATGAATTATCTGAACTTCCTTAAAGCATCCATTACAGAACACACCTATTTTTTAAAACTTCTGTCAAATTAACATGTTCTCCAATTGCCTATTATATATTTGTACAGTTAAATAGTGAATAGTTGTTTATATGCACAAAATTTAACAGACACAATGGTGGTTACCTTTGATGAGGGTTTGGAAATATACGAAGACTTAAAAGTAGCATAATGTGGCTTCTAGTGTAGTGGTAACTTCTGTAAATTGATTAGAGTAGTGATTATGTAATTGTGTTCATTTTGTAAAATTAAAATTAAATATGCTCTTATTTGTGTACTATGTGATAGCTCAGATACTAAAGTGAAACCCTTCCATCTCTGTTTTACCAAGATGTCACAGGGATTACATGTTGTGTGTTCTCCCTTGCTTCAGCAAGCTAATAAACCTAACTTTGAACATTAGATACATTTCTGGTGGATTTTGTCTGGTGTGAAGCAGGTGAAAATTTCAGATAGCAAAAACAGTACATGATATGAAAGCATGCTTAGCATGTTTGAGGAAAAGGGGTAGGTCAATGTAATTGAAGCAGAATGAGTGATGGAAAATACAGTAAGAGATAAGATCAGAGAGCTAAGCAGTGACCAAATCAATTAGGGATAGAAGCTTGAAATAATAATGACTTTGAAATTTACTCTGAATAAGTTGAGAAACGATTTGAGGATTTGGAGTAAAGTTTTGGTATTTGTATCTATGATCAGTTTTAACAAGATCACTCAGACTATAATGGAATCATGTAAAGAGAGAGGCATATAATCAAGGACATTAGCTGGGAGGTTATTGTGGTAATACAAGTGAGTTGGGCCAGACAGTTTACAGTTGTGATGGAAACACTCAGTGTAGTCAATACACTTCTATCAAATTGTATTTCCCACTTCTAAGACATTAAATACCAATGAATTGTTCTCATTTCTTTGTGTAGAAATATTTTTGAACAAATTTCTCCCCATATTGTTGTAATTAACATACATAATGAGGATAAAATACTTCCTAGATTTTTAAATTATAAAAAATTTAATAATTTATTGTTATCAGCTAGTAATGGCTTTGTCATTTAAAAATTTTGTGATCCATATTATTCAATACTTTTAGCTATATTATTGACATCTTGAAATTTGACTTTGTAGAAGAAAACTAAAATGGTTAATAAATATTTAGAAGACAATCATATATTTATGCAATAACTTTGTCCCTCAAGAGTGTAGACAATTTTTTTTAAATTAAATCTTCTTTATTAGCTGAGATAAAATAATCTTAAACTTTTAAATAATCTCTTCTTCTCTTGGATCAAATCAAGATGCTTATAATATTCTTCAGGATCCTCATTCATCAGGTTCCAGCCTCCTCTCGTGGCTCATCCTCAATAATCCATGACTTCCACTCCATCACCATCATCAACTATGTCCTATAGGCCTGTTTTCTGAATTTTTTCTTCTGCAAACAAATCCAGGCCCCTTTACAAGTTTAGTCAATTAACATACTATATTGTCCTTTTAAAATAACATTAAATATTTTTAGACAAATGTTATTGTTGTAGTATAGCTTATATATCATATAGTACCCAAATAAGAGCACACTTAGTTTTGATTTTTACAAAATGAATACAATTATATAATCACTAATCAAGCTATAGAAGTTACCTGTACCATAGAGGTACAGGTAACTAAATATTCCTAAACAGGTAACTAAATATTCCTAAACCCTCATCAAAGGTGACCACTATTGTGTATATTACATTTTGTGCATATAAACAAATATTTACTATTTAACTGTACAAATATATAATAGGCAATTGGAGAACAGATATCTGAATGAACCTATTAACTCTATATGCATTAATATACATATCCTTGTTCCCAAATAAGAACCATTTACATTGTCATTTTTCAGTTTTTTCAATAAGGATAGGGGTAAATCCTAGTTGTAACTCTATTCATTAATTTTTCTCTTATTACTGATAGACATAATGTTACCCATCAAGAAATTGTGATATTTAGAATGTAATATTCTTATTTTCTGTGACTGTCTATTCAGCTGGCGTTTTTGTCCTTGAACACTATGGTTTTTGATCAGTTATAGCAAGTTTCTTATAACTCTGAATATATCTTTTTAATTTACTTCTAGGCTTAAGGGGATTACATTTAATGAAAAAATTAGTGACTGTTTTGTACATGTGCATTACTTTATTTACCTATTTATTTTTGAACTTAGTTTTTTAATCTCATATATTAGTTCACCCCTATTTTTTCATTGTCTCTGTTACCAACTCCCAAATGTCAATAAAACAATATTAAACATTTACCTTTGATAGTGTTTTTTTCCCAATGATGCTCGGAATACATTTATTTCACTTCCATAGCTTTTAAGTAACAGGAAGCCAGAAAGCTTTCAAGAACATCATGACATTCATAGCTTATTTCTTCTCAAATCTCTCCATTAATTTCCAGCAGGACATGATGTTTCTATAATTATGGTGGTTTATTTTGTATTTTTTTTTGGAAATGGTGTCAACTTTGAAAGAAATAATTTAAGATAGAAAAACCAATGAAAACCTTACTAAAAGAGAAAAATATGCTCATTTTTGGTATGTAAGATGAGGAAAAAAATAAATAAATGTAGATAGATTCTTTTTGTATTTATACAAATTCTGAAATGCAAAGCTTTTTTGAATATAATGATAAGATGATACAGTTTATATTTTTATTTCAAAAGATGGAATATATACTTTTACAATTTAATTTCACTAATTTTCTAAAACATTTTGTAATAGTAATATTATAATAAACATATTTGTACTATAAATAAACTCTCAACCTCTTCTGTACATAAAATTGATGCATACCTATTGCAAATAACAACACAATTCCAGATATCTTGAATAATTAAAGAGAGATAAATTCTCTGTTTGCTCTTTAAAACAGTAACTCATGAAATTATGAATTTTTATTGCCACTGCAAACATAGTAATCTTGGGATAAAATATAAGTTGCAAAATAATGATTATTGACAAAATGTCACTCACATGCATGCGTGCATGCACACACACACACCCCAACAAAATATTGGCCTTTAATTTAATCCAACCTGGGAGTCACATCTCCTCATAGAAACTGTTGAATAAAACTTGTTTCTGAATTGTTGCAGCCTCAAGGTCAATTGATCTGAAATACGTAGTCTGTTCCATTTGCAAAATCTAGAAATTCTTAATGAAATACCAAAGCATCTCATTCCAGAGACAGAATATTATGTAGAAAATGTATTTCATCTATGAATTTGATGTCTGTGAAATATTTCTACTTTTAATATTATGTCTCTTTTTCCTGTGTTCATTTAGGTTTTATAAAGGACTTCAGTTAATTGTATGTGTCCACTTGACTGGGCAAAGGGATACCCAGTTAGCTGGCAAAATATTATTTCTGGGTTTGCCTATGAGGGTGCTTCTGGAAGAGATTAGTATTTGAATCAGCAGACTGAGACCCACCCTACCCAATGTAGGCTGGTATCATCTGACACTTTGAGGGCTCAGCTAGAATAAAAAGGTGGAGGAATGACAAATTCTTTCTCTTCTTGAGCTAGAACATTCATGTCCTCCTTCATTTAGATATCAGAGGTCCTAGTTCTCAGGACTTCAGACTCATACTGAAATTACACCACTGGCTTTCCTGGTTGTCCAGCATGCAGATGGCATATTGTGGGACTTCTAAGTTTCCATAAATGCATGAGTCAATTTCCATAATAAATCTCTTCTTATATATCCACATAGTTCCTATTGGTTTTGTTTGTCTGAAGAATCCTAAGGATTGGTTAACAAAAAATGAAATTAAAATTTCCATTAATTTTTGAATTGTTTCTGATTTTTTTGACCTGAGGGTATTCATTTAATTGGGAAATACATTCTTTATGACATTATTGCTGTGATCTAGACTTTCTTGCACCCACCCTGTTGATTCTGTGGTGAAAACTGTTTCTTTAATCTATGAAGTTTGTCTTTAAGAAACAGTAACTCATAAATACAAGTTGTAATAAGCACAATAAAAGAAAATTCCAGGTCACTATTAGAAATGATTATATTAACATTCTACCAAAAAGTCACATGCCCACTCACAAGTTCGTTGCAGCACTCACATGGCAAGATATAGAATCAACCTAGGTGTGCATCAGTGGTGGAGTCAATAAAGAAAATGTGGTACATATACACCATAGACTACTACACAACTAAAAAAAAGGATAAAATAATGTCCTTTGCAGCAACATAGATGCAACTGGAGGCCATCACCCTAAGCAAATTTATGCAAAAATAGAAAACCAAATATCACACATTTTTCTTTATAAATAGGAGCTAAATCTTTGGTACACATGCTCATAAAGATGAGAACAATAGACACTGGTGACTCCAAAAGGAGGGAAGAAGAGAGGGGAACAAGGGCTGAAAATCTTCCTATTGAATATTACGTTTACTATGTAGGTGACAGGATCATTCATACCCCAAACTTTAGCACCAAGTAATATATCCATGTAAGAAACCTGCATGTGTACGCCCTGAATCTAAAATAAAAGTGGAAATTTAAAAACACAATATGATAATGAGAATGATAAATTTAATTTTATTATAAAATATATCTGTTAATCTTTTGCCATCTATTTCATATTTTATTTGACATAATGTTAAATAAATTACAGTTTGTTTTAAATTGAAAAAAAGTTTAAAAATTTAAAAAAGAAACCATGACATGGAAATTTATGACTTTTGTTTACTTTATATATATATATATATATTTTTGAGATGGAGTCTCGCTCTGTCACCCAGGCTGGAGTGCAGTGGCGCCATCTCGGCTCACTGCAAGCTCCGCCTCCCGTGTTTACGCCATTCTCCTGACTCAGCCTCCCGAGTATCTGGGACTACAGGCCCCCGCCATCTCGCCCGGCTAGTTTTTTGTATTTTTTAGTAGAGACAGGGTTTCACCGTGTAGACCAGGATGGTCTCCATCTCCTGACCTCTTGATCCACCCGTCTCGGCCTCCCAAAGTACTGGGATTACAGGCTTGAGCCACCGCGCCCGGCCTTATGTTTCTTTGTTATGTGTCAAAATGAAAATTAATGTGCAATTCTGAATCTGTATGAAAGATTTCTAAAACAGTACAAATTAAAAGGAAGAAACAGGAGAGATAGTACAATATAAATCTAGAAAATTGAACTAAAAAGCAATATTTTCTATATTTTATTTTAACGATTGACACATGCCAACTAGGAGAATCTGAAAAAGTTATTTCATGCCCAGTGAAAGATCCAATATCTCAATTGGTAAAATGAGGACATTCCTGTGGTTTCCAAGAGATCTGTGGATCATCAAGTGAAATGTATACATGAATAATCTGTGTGTTTTAAGACATAAGCAAATATAAGAAGTTAACTTAAAGGCTTAGTTGTTTTCATAAATATAATATGTAATTTTTATTTATTATAAATTTGAGTCATTTGAAATAAGAATCCCTTTTATAATATTAATTTTCACAAATAGTGCTTTAGATTCTCTCAGTTACAAACTAATATATCACCAATATCAGTATCAGCTGTACACTGCAATTTTGATACACTAAAATTCTTTTAAGTTTTCATTTTAACTCAGATACTCCCTGAAACTGTTAATGTATTAAGCCCATAGATTTTATTACTGTTGACACTGAATTGTCAGATAAATGGCATGCCAGTTCTCATTAGGATTTCTGAGTGTCTGGCAAAGAGTGACAGCTGCTTAGAGCTTATAATTTGGTGTCACATTATCTAAATGAATGGAGCAATTTTCATAGCAAAATACATATGGAATCAAACCTTGAAGATCTAGACAATACTGTTGCTGATTTAAAATGAAACTAAGTATGAAAGGGATACATGTAACAATTCTGACACTGTTCGAAGAAACATGGAATGGACAACTGGAAACATTTCTGAGAAATTGTGAGCACCTCATTTATCTTATAGTAGACCATTATATACACATAAATATATTTGAACCACACTTTAGTCTAAATAATATTCTGGGATTCACACAATGGTTGTTTTTCTAGTATTTCTAGCTTTCAATTCTCTTTAGTATTGATCAAAAATGACTTTTAAATTATTTAATTGTACTTAATTTTGTCTCTTTTTTTTTTCTATTACTGATGTAGATATTCTCCAGAAACTGTTTATTTCCTCCTGAGATTTTATTCAAGCATTTCTTGAAGTTGATACTGTGCAGTGATGACACTATGGGTTGTGTAAATGTAGCTGAATATAAGTAGAATGCGATTTAAGACAAAAATAATTACAGCTGATTATTCTGAATAGGTGGGTGACTGAATGGAAGTTCTTCTAAAATAAAGAATATGTTTTATAGAGATAAAGGGAAAGAAAATCCATATTTAATATTGGCTCCTGTCAAGGAAAGAATGAAACGTTAAAAGCTCTGCTAGTTCTTTTGAACAACTAAATGCTTTGAGGACTGACCTAGTTGGCCTTTTTATTATCACAATACCTTAATTTGTTTTTGGATAAAGAAATAGAGACTTTGAGGTCAGTACAGGTTAGTGACCCAGTGGTTCCCATAAAATGAATACAATTCTGAATTTTGGGAATGAAGCCAGAGAGAGAAAGCATGAAGTTCTACATCCTCCTGGAAAAAATAAAAAATAAATAAATAAAAAAAAGAGGAAAAAGGAAAGAGATCTAAGAAGGCTTAAATAACAATAAGGCAGACAATTTGTCTGAAGATCAAGTTAATTCATAAAGTATTTTGGATGTGGAAACTCAGGAGTAGCAAAGCACTTTAAGAAAACAGAAGTATGGTGTCTTAGTGACTTACTGCTCTGTTGTTCTATATAATTTCTCTATAACAAAGAACTTCCGTTAATATCCTGCTGCAAAAAAATACCTTCCTGACGCTCATAGTGTTTTGTAAAACTCTGTAGAAGTGTTTCACTATTCTGTTCCATATTTGTTGAATAACATGTAAACGTCAAAGTATCTGTACCAACCCCTGTAGGCAAGGCAGGTGATGTGAAGAATTTAGAAAGAAGATAATATCAAAACAAGAGATAACAAGAACTATAATTAACTCTCTAATATCCCTAGAGTTTAGAGGTAAAGCAGGATTCTTTTGAGGGATGAATAATCAAATAATTTGTATTAAGTCTTAAGAGAAGGAGTTATTTTCAAAGTCTGGAGTCTCTGGAGATATCTGAATAGCATAGTTATGTATGCAAAATAGAGTAATAATTTGTGGCATAGACGATGTAAATATAGCTGCATGATCAGTTACTGCACTTATTTTTTTCTGAGTACAGACTATATGTTTTTTCTAAAAAGAAGTCTTCAGGTAGGTGTAAGATTATGGATTACGCATGACTTACATCTTCCTATTAAATTCATGTGAGCCGCTGGGCGCAGTGGCTCAAGCCTGTAATCCCAGCACTTTGGGAGGCCAAGACAGGCGGATCACGAGGTCAGGAGATCAAGACCATCCTGGCTAACACGGTGAAACCCCGTCTCTACTAAAAATACAAAAACCTAGCCGGGCGAGGTGGCGGGCGCCTGTAGTCCCAGCTACTCGGGAGGCTGAAGCAGGAGAATGGCGGGAACCCGGGAGGCGGAGCTTGCAGTGAGCTGAGATCCGGCCACTGCACTCCAGCCTGGGCGACAGAGCGAGACTCTGTCTCAAAAAATAAAATAAAAAAATAAAAAATAAAATTCATGTGAGCATGTGTTTTGAAACAAGAATTTGTAGAGGTGGAAGAGAAGTGATCTCTTCCTCGCCATTATAAAGGGTTATGGCTGACACCACTATAACAACAACAAAAGTTAACAAGAAAAAAACGGTAACATATGTATTGCATGTGCACATATGCATGAGAGTAATACAAAATATTAAAATCTCCAAAAAGAGGGCCAGCTGTTTGATACTTATATACCCTCTCCACTGGGAAGAAGGAAGTGGAGAGTAATGATTGGGCCCAAAGTCCAGAAGGTAGTTTGTAAATGATTCTCTTTGGACACTGAATAGGACGGAAGGACTCACAGTAGTCTGTGGACAAATTATGAAAAGATGGGGGAAATGTGGAACTGTATTGTGAACAAAGGTTTTCTTATCATGCAGATCCGGATCCCCGAGTGACTTCTTAGAGCTGCCTTTATAAGGACAGATGAAAAGACTGTACAGGCATGGTGAAGACTCCTTGTCTTTTCTTTTCTCAGATGATAATGTTTCCTGGTTGTTGAATGAGATTCCTAGGGATCGGGATTTAAGAAAAGGGCATTTTCTCAGTCAGATAATGAAACTTCTGGAGAGAGCCCATCTTGGTGCTTTGGAAAAGAAAGAGGATCAGAGAGACAGGGAGGCAAGGGAAAGTCGGAGAGAGACCTTGAGATCATTTCTTCCGTTCAACATGTCCAAATGCCACATTTCAGAGCATCGTTTTCTGAGCCCCAACAATTTTACAAAGCAGAATAATCCAAAGACATAGATTAATTTTCATAATAATTAGAAGCTCCTCAACCAAAACTTCACTATAAATTATTTTCTAATAAAACCTTTTACATTGAGATATCTCTGATCCCTGGCTTTGACATTGAGTGACATTTCTAAATATAACCTTAATAAGTCGATGTAGCAGATAATCAGAGATAGGCAATAATTAATGACGTCTTAAACAACTTCTTATATTGCCTATTATTTTCTAATGTCTTTGAGGCTGGAATAATCACAAATAAACAATAGAGAAATTATTTTGTAACTGGAGTCCTAATAATACAATAAATCAAACTCTCCAAAGATCATGGTTAGGGTATATTTATCATTTTTTTTCTCTTCTGAAATCTCTCTTCTCATCTACAATTTATGCATTCAAAAACATGGAGACCTATTCTGTGATTTAGGAATAGCTGTGAGCCAAACAAGTAACAATCTCTGCTTCAAGGACATTATATTCTGCTGAGGTAAACATACAGTAAATATAATAAATAAGAAAATCTAAGTTGAGAATTTCTATGGAAATACAAGCAGGTTAAAAGGATTGTTGCTCTTTTCAGTGACTGGCCAGTGTAAATCTCAGTGATAAGGTAATATTTAGAATAAGAATATCATCCAGTCATCCTTTAAGTTAAAATAGAAGCTCAGCAACTCCTCATATATATTCTTGTTCTATTATGTAATAATGTACGTATATAGTCCTCATTTTTTGTATGGAAAGAAGATCTGGACAAGAAATTATCTACTTTATATCCATTATGTTCATGGTTTGTCATGGCACACAACATTTCAGTTGATTTAAGCACATCATGATATATTTAAATAAATAGAGAGTTCAGAGTCACTTGGAGAACTGAAGAAATTTGATCTAAGATGATCTCCTGAGAATGATTTTATATATCAGACGATAAACTTTGCAATTTTCCTTAAATGCTTAAATGTTGTCCTAGCTAGACATGAATACATAATACTGAAAATGAATTTTAAAACAGGAACACTTTTAATATTAAAGCTCACCAGGCAAAAAAGCTAATTTATTAAAGTTACTCTTAAATATGTATATTTCCTTATTTTGTCAGGGAGAGATTGACTAATACAACTACAAAGGCTCCATTCTGTGTTCTGTATCTTAGCTATTAGATTTGGTATTCAGTCTTAATTTAATTTTACTATAGTCATATACATTCTATATTGAGAAGAAGTTGATTCATTTTCCATTTCCTTCTATTCTAGAATACCGAGAGAAGCAAACACATCCTTTTCAAATGCCCATTTATCTTTTCAGTGAGTGGCACTGAGTTAATAAGATATCCTTATGGAAAAAATATTTTCTCATACTTCACGCTGTATAGGAAAATCAATTCCAAGTAGATTGCAGATATAAATATGTGTTAAAATACAGCATTCTACAGAGGAAAACATATGGAACATCTTACTCACCATAGAGTAGGCAAATGCATTTTTAAACAAAATGCAAAAATACCTCACGAAAAATTTTAAAATTTATACACTGGACAATACTGTGAGAAACAACTTCTGTTCATCACAAGGCAACATTAAAGAGAGAGCTTCATTACATAAAATAAAATATTTCAAGAATACATGTATCTGACAAAATTATAACCCACAAAAATATATATTTGCATATAAATATATATAATTTAGTATAAAATATGTGTTTTATAAAAATATATATTATATTTGATATATTTTTATGTTATATTTATACTTAATATATACAGTATAAAATATATATTTATAATGTAAATAATAAACAGACTATGAATATAATATGCTATAAATGAATAATAAATATAGCATAAATAATATACTATAAATAATAATATATAATAATATAGTATAAATATAGTCTAGTTATATATTTATGTAACATAAATATATACACTTATAGTAAAAGTGAAAAAGCAGACAATACTTTTACAGGATCTAGCTTAGAAATACATGTAGAAGCTATGGCTGTATTCATGAGACTGAATACTGAATCTACAACTCTAGACTCTGGAGTTTGGAAGTCTAGACTCCTAGAGAGATGATGTTTCCATTATAATGCATAGCAAAGGTCTATTTAAATTTCAAGTTAAAATGCCACCCAGTCAAATCAGCAACTAGACCAAGGGACCAGGACAGGGAAAGAGTAGAGTCTTAATCCTAGCTTGGAAAATTGACTCCAGTCATTAGAGTGAAGTCAGGTAGATGGTGCTCAATGGGAAGAGGAAGAGTATATTTGGTGCCAAGATAATAACTTAGAAATCTTTCAATAAACCTTTGACAAATTTTCAAGGTAAATGAACAAGTGTGGTAGCTATGATCCAAGAAAAGTATGGTGATTTGGGATCAGATACCTAAGAAATGAGGGTCTTCATCAACCTACAGATAACCAGGCAGCTAGGCAGGACTGCTACCAGAAGTCAGTGGGATCTGGAATGAGAAATAGAGGAAGTAGAAAAGGAGTATCATTTACAGCCTTGAACGCAGTTGGAATGGCATAGACTTTAGTTCATCTTACATTTCTTTTGCAAGGTTTTCCTAAGAAAGATTTCCTAAGAATCTTGGAGGATAATCCTATAACTTTTTCCATGAAATCACTTGATTTGAGAAGCAATTTTAGGAAGAAAAGATGTGGAATGTGATTGGGATGATGTGTCATCGTGATGCTTCTCCTACACTGTGTTTGATGAAGATCTCATAAATGAATCCATATCTGGGGCTTCCTTTTTGCTGAAGAGATACACTTTGTGCAAAGTCTCCAAGTTACAAAGGTCCAGCACCTTTATCCCAAACTGGTACTATTATGAAGTGCCTTCCCAGCTGCAGAGCAACCTTGTAGTATTGGCTGAGGCCTTTATTGTACTTGAAAATCTGTTCGACTTCCCTTTATTCCCAAACATCTCCTATTTAACCTGCTTTAAAGATAAAGGAGGTAAGATTTTATGAGTACCTGATTCCAAATCTACATCCCAGAGTCCATTTTCCAGGGAAACTAATGTGTGGCATTAAAAATGCACTGTGCACACAGGCACACACACACACATACACACACACACATAAATGAGATCTCCTTCAAAACTGGCAAAACAAAACAGTATTTAGTTGCCTTCAATGTTAATGACCAGAAGACTCTACCTAGTCAATATTTGTTGAGTTCCATCAAGAAAAATAAATTTAAACTGTCAAACATTTTCAGTTGCTTATTGTTTATAAATAATGACTCATCAAATACAAGTTAGAATCTAAAACTTTTGTTTAAGGATTTTTTTATTATTATTATACTTTAAGTTCTGGGATATGTGTGCAGAATGTGCAGGTTTGTTACACAGGTATACATATGCCATGGTGGTTTACTGTACCCATCAACCCATCATCTACATTAGGTATTTCTCTTAATGCTATCCCCCCGATATCCCCCACCCCCGACAGGCCCCTGTGTGTGATATTCCCCTCCTTGTGCCCATGTGTTCTGATCATTCAGCTCCCATTTACGAGTGACAACATGCAGTGTTTGGTTTTCTGTTCCTGTGTTAGTTTGCTGAGAATTATGGTTTCCAGCTTCATCCATGTCCCTCCAACATGAACTCATCCTTTTTTCATGGCTGCATGGTATTTCATGGTGTATATATGCCACATTTTCTTCATCCAGTCTATCATTGATGGACATTTGGATTGGTTCCAAGTCTTTGCTATTGGGAATGGTGCTGCAATAAACATACGTGTGCATGTGTCTGTATAGTAAAATGATTTATAATCCTTTGGGTATATATGTAGTTATGAGATTGCTGGGTCAAATGATATTTCTGGTTCTAGATCCTTGGGGAATTGCCACACTGTCTTCCACAATGGTTGAACTAATCTACACTCCCACCAACAGTGTAGAAGCATTCCTGTTTCTCCACATTCTCTCCAGCATCTGTTGTTTCCCGACTTTTTAATGATCGCCATTCTAACTGGCTTGGGATGGTATCTCATTGTGGTTTTGATTTGCATTTCTCTAATGACCAGTGATGATAAGCTTTTTCTCATGTTTGTTGGCTCCATAAATGTCTTCTTTTGAGAAGTGTCTGTTCATATCCTTTGCCCACTTTTTGATGGGGTTGTTTTCTTCTTCTAAATTTGTTTAAGTTCTTTGTAGATTCTGGATATTAGCCCTTAGTCAGATGGATAGATTGTAAAAATGTTCTCCCATTCTGTAGGTTACCTGTTCACTCTGATGATAGTTTCTTTTGCTGTGCAGAAGCTCTTTAGTTTAATTAGAGGCCATTGTCAATTTTGGGTTTTGTTGCCATTGCTTTTGGTGTTTTAGTCATGAAGTCTTTGCCCATGCCTATATCCTGAATGGTATTGCCTAGGTTTTCCTCTGTTATTTTTTATGGTTTTAGGTCTTATGTTTAAATCTTTTATCCATCTTGAGTTAATTTTCATGTTATGTATAAGGAAGGGGTCCAGTTTCAGTTTTCTGCATATGGCTAGCCAGTTTTCCCACCCATTTATTAAAAAGGGAATCCTTTCCCCATTGTTTTTTTCAGATTTGTAAAAAATCAGATGGTTGTAGACGTGTGGTGTTACTTCTGAGGCCTCTGTTCTGTTCCATTGGTCTGTGTAACTGTTTTGGTACCAGTACCATGCTGTTTGCTACTGTAGCCTTGTAGTATGGTTTGAAGTCAGGTAACTTTTAAATAAAACAAAGTAAAACCAAGATATAACATGATCCACAAAGGACTATTAAATACAAATTTATCTGTAACATTTTTTAATAATATAGGGAACTGAGAGGAAGAGAAATTCAATGGTGTTATATCAAATATATATTTAGTGTAAAATACATGGCCAATAATAATATTTTGCTATTTCCTATCTTGGACTTACTCCATAAAATCTAATTAACCTAGAAGCAATTGCATAAGCTAAATAAGAACATTTTCATAAAGCATTTTTAGAAATTAATCAAAACATTTTGATATGTACTATTATGCATATATAAATACCTTATTGGAAGTCATACATACAGCCAGGTTAGAAGTAATTCATTATTATCCTACTATTATTAGATAGGAAAGTACACAAATACTATTATGAATGTTCTGTAGCTTATGCATCTCTTTGTATGAAAAAGAACATTTCATACAAAGTTTTAGAGTTATTTTTTACAAAAATGTTTTACAGAAAAAAATAAGTTAAAAGTATTTACTATATTCTTAATCATAATTTTCACTATCATGTTATGAACGTTTTTAAAATTTCCAAAATTTTTTATGACTATATAATTTGTTCCATACCTACAAATGAAGCCAGGCTGGTCTTGAACATCTGACCTCAAGCAATCTGCCTGCCTTGGCCTCCCAAAGTGCTGGGATTACAAGTGTGAGACAATGTTTAAAAATTAATTAATTATTATTATTTTGTAGACAGTCTTGCTCTGTCACCCAGGTTGGAATGCTATGGCACTACCTCAGCTCACTGCAACCTTCACCTCTCTGGTTCAAGTGATTATCTGGCCTCAGCCACCCTGTAGCTGGGACTACAAGGATGAGACACCATGTCCCACTAATTTTTAGTAGAGATAAGTACACTTGTGTTTTAAAGGTTGATTCTTTGAATTTATTTTCAACTTTTAGTATTATAAGTTTCATAAACTTGAGAGTTTACCAATACTTTTTCTGGTTTAGTAACTGAGAAATCTACGTTTGCTATAGGAGTCTAAAATTAAGAGGTTTTTTTAAATTTATAAATTATATTTTTGTAAGACATTATTGACAATCACAGAATCTCATAAAATCATTTTAGAAGAACTGTCATTTGCCCCTAAAACACATTTTGTTGGAGACAATTTTCAAAAAGTGTACTGAGAAAGACAATTTTAGAAACGATCCTTATTGGTAGCAACCATGTTATTGTTCTAGCCACATCAACATGAGGTGAGTGACCTGGGTTATTAAATTGGTAATGTTATCTGTACTTTACTTACAGTTTTTAGGATCAAGTTACATTTTGTAGGGTGAGACAGAGAAATTAAATCAACTGGCCTGAGTTTCATTTCTCTTTATTATCAGGGACTTCCTAGGAATGAAAGAAAGAAGGTAGATGATCAGATCAAAGCTCCTTGTAAGCATAATGAAAATGGGCTAATGTATAGATTATATTTGTTAAAAGAAGATTCCTTAAATTAGAAATGTTTTTGATATGATAGTCTTAGTATATAATTACTTTTTATAAACAAACCTAAAATATATGGAACCCTAGGAAATATTAGGCAACATATGAAACTACTGGAACCTGGAGATATTTCATACCCTGAAACTCTTGTGTGTTGTAATCTGCCCACTTGTTTTAGAAACCTATCATTCTTGTCTAAAATGTGAAATCTGATGTGGGAAAGAAGATGTTAGCAGCTGTGCTCAGGATACCTGACATCTCTTCACTTTGTTTGTGTTTCTTCATTTTTTATATTCGTAAATTTATTATAAATACTTGATACAGATTTGTTTTGCCAATCTTATTCAGTGTTTAGCTCATTAGGAAAAACCTCAAACCTAAAAATATATAAAGCATTAACATTATATTTGCTTTCCAAATATTCTTCCATTTATTTTACTTTATTTTATTTTAGAGATAGGATCTCACTCTGTCACCCAGGTTAGAGTACAGTGGTGAGATCACAGCTTACTACAGCCTCGATTTCCCAGGCTCAGGTGATTCTTCCACCTCAGCCTCCCAAGTAGCTCAGATTACAGGCATGTACCACCGTGACTCACGAATTTTTTAATTTTTTGTAGAGATGGGGTTTTGCCATGTTTCCCAGGCTGGCCTGGAACTCCTGAGCTCATGAAATCTACTCACTTTGGCTTCCTGAAGTGCTGGGATTAAGGCGTGGAGCATGGCACCTGGCCGATTTTTCCATTTTAAGGCACCAAAAACCTATTTTTTATTTTACAAAACATAAAATTACCTGTGAAAATATTATTGAATATTTTTACAAGGTCATTTTGAAAATTCAAAAATGAACTAGAAAACTTGTCATAATATCTGTGCTTTATTTTCAGCATCACTGTTTTTAGATTTTTTTCCTAAGGCTCATTTTCTTGACAAGTAGGGACTTAAGACAATAAAAATAATTATTTTAGAAGATAGAATAAGCACTGGAATTTGCACTTTAAAAACTCATAGCATTAACCTTGATTAAAGTGATCAATTTCTATTTTCTAATGAAAAATATACTGAGAATTTTCGAATTTGCAAAGAAGCATGAAGTGGCACTGCAAACAAGAGTAATAACTGTGGGCCAGGCATGAGTGGTCACGCCTGTAATCCCAGCAGTTTGGGAGGCCGAGATGGGCGGATCACGAGGTCAAGAGATCCAGACCATCCTGGCCAACATGGTGAAACCCTGTCTATACTAAAAACACAAAAACTTAGCTGGGTGTGGTGGTGAATGCCTGTATTCCCAGCTACTCAGGAGGCTGAGGCAGGAGAATGGCTTGAACCCGGGAGTCAGAGATTGCAGTGAGCTGAGATTACACCACTGCATGGTCCTAGAGATACCAAAAACGAGAACTATAGGAAAAAGAAAGAAAGAAAAGAAAGCCAGTGAAGGAAAAATGTATTTGACTCAAAGTGAGAAATTAGAATGTTTATAATATCTGGAGATTCAGCAACCCAACTTAACCAGGAAGCAACAGACTATGGCCTAGACTGTGTTAGAACTGGGATCCAGAAGTCCACAAACAGGCAACATAAATGTAAAGGTTTAACACTATTGCTGAGGATATTTTTAGTATGCCCACAGTGTTCTCATGTACAGTAATCTCTAACACATTATGTAATAGAGACATGAAATTTAAAATTTGATCTCAAAAAGGGAGTTTCCCTCGGAAATGGATAATCCAGACAGATAATATTTGGACAGTTATAAAGGTAATATTTTCAGTGTGTGCTCATAGTTAATATAGAACCCAATTATCAAACTTAGGGTTAT
Source organism: Piliocolobus tephrosceles (assembly GCF_002776525.5). NCBI lineage: Eukaryota > Metazoa > Chordata > Mammalia > Primates > Cercopithecidae > Piliocolobus > Piliocolobus tephrosceles. Next base: position 11,631,409 of record NC_045435.1, read on the forward strand.
TACAGGACTCTAGGTGTCAGAAAACAGCCTTTCATTTCCACAATACATCAAGAAAAATGAGAATTCAATAAGTTATTGAAATGGGAATTGGCTACGAAGGAGAAATTAAAAGAAAAAAAAACACAACAGGTATGACATAACCACAGGACAATTTATGTTCAGTCGTGTGTTGACTGGGAGTACTGAAATTTGAGCATGGGACATCCAGAACAATACAAAATGCTTACATTCAGTTCTACATGTCAACAAGTCAATGATTTGAAGATAAATGATACGCATCCTCCAAGATGTATCTTCCATATTTTAAATCATCTCTATCTTTTCAAATTGTGTTATAGGCTATGATTTCATTCTGTTACAGCATGCTGTTTCTTTATTGTCTGTTTTTGGAAATAAGTCAATTCTCTATAAAATTATGGCACCTACAAAAGTAAAACCAGCACTTTAGACGTGACTGCCAAGTGAGTTCAGTAGCAGAAGTGTCCTATTTCTCGATAGAATAATGCCGTATCTACTCCCCTAAACAACAGTTCTGTGTGTTTGACTTCAAATATGCCTGCCTCTTTAACTTTGATGAGAATGTTAATGGTTTTTCTTTTTTTTTTTTTTAATTTTATTTTATTTTTATTATACTTTAAGTTCTAGGGTACATGTGCATAACGTGCAGGTTACATATGTATACATGTGCCATGTTGGTGTGCTGCACCCATCAACTCGTCAGCACCCATCAATTCATCATTTATATCAGGTATAACTCCCCAATGCAATCCCTCCCCCCTCCCCCCTCCCCATGATAGGCCCCAGTGTGTGATGTTCCCCTTCCCGAGTCCAAGTGAGCTCATTGTTCAGTTCCCACCTATGAGTGAGAACATGCGGTGTTTGGTTTTCTCTTCTTGTGATAGTTTGCTAAGAATGATGGTTTCCAGCTGCATCCATGTCCCTACAAAGGACGCAAACTCATCCTTTTTTATGGCTGCATAGTATTCCATGGTGTATATGTGCCACATTTTCTTAATCCAGTCTGTCACTGATGGACATTTGGGTTGATTCCAAGTCTTTGCTATTGTGAATAGTGCCGCAATAAACATACGTGTGCATGTGTCTTTGTAGTAGCATAATTTATAATCCTTTGGGTATATACCCAGTAGTGGGATGGCTGGGTCATATGGTACATCTAGTTCTAGATCCTTGAGGAATCGCCATACTGTTTTCCATAATGGTTGAACTAGTTTACAATCCCACCAACAGTGTAAAAGTGTTCCTATTTCTCCACATCCTCTCCAACACCTATTGTTTCCTGATTTTTTAATGATTGCCATTCTAACTGGTGTGAGATGGTATCTCATTGTGGTTTTGATTTGCATTTCTCTGATGGCCAGTGATGATGAGCATTTTTCTAATAAGTATGCTTTTAAGCATAAGGCACAATTTAACCTGTTTGCCCTTCACAGACTTCAATTTTCAATCTTTCAAAATTCTGCCCAGTATTAGATCAATTAAATGTCATGAGGGACTAATAAGTGACATTTATCAAGACATGTCATATTTAATTATAATACTATAGAACAATTACTTAGCATTAGCATCTTATTTAATGAAGTCTTAGATTATCTTTATCAGAATTTCTAATACAGGCATACAGCAGGGTATCTAGACAGCATACGTGGTTGCCTTCCTACAGAAAATCATCAGTAGAAATCACTATGGACGAGTCAGTGAAAGAGGAAGACACTATACAGTTTCTGAACTGTGGATTTAATACTTTAAAATCTGGATTAAAATCTTGACTTCATTATAGGACACAGAGGAACTTGTACCTTCCCTTTTCAACTTGTCCCAGTGGTTCTTTAATTAGAGACCTCTGCTGTCAGTTGGAAGCTACAACTATTACTCAATTGGAGATTTATAACCTTTGCTAAAATCCTGGTACCTATTCATCTAAATGTAGCTTTTCAACCCACTGTTGCAAAATATGTATTTCTCTTTTACTCTGATCTATGCCTGTTCCTCTAATCTCCAAATCAGAATTTTAATTACATATTTTTATAAATGAAATGTAATGTTAATGAATGGGAAACACTGGTCCCAAATTATGGGCTAGATCAAAAGTGACATCTCTCTTAGTCATTAATGTGGTTAGGAGATATGAATCTTGTAGAGTTTTAAACTGATTAGGTACATTTACATTGAGTTGTATTGTGCACTGTTATAGTTCTGATACTGTTCTTAGTATAACCCAAACAGTTACTGTGCATGTTAATGATAGTTATATTGATTGGACAGAGCTTTTGAAGTCATAAGCCTAGAATTTTACTACTGGCTTTACCTTTGTGACCTTACGTATGTCAGTTTCTTAAACGGAAAACGGTAGTGATACTTGTTTTTGTGGAGTTGAAATATTAGTGAACGACGTATTTGTAAAACAGAAGTAAAATCAAGCATTATTTTACATTTTCTTATAGACTACTTTATAACATCCCTGCACTTAATAGCTTATGAAAAAGAGGCTGCTTTATAAGATTTTTTTTTTTCTGTTGTAAGAGGAAGTTAAGTTTTCTAGCCTGTTTTTTGAAAGATGAGAGACTTAGAAAAAGTATATTGTCTTACAAAGGCACAATTATAAAAAAAAAAAATTCACATTCAAGGATGTTCCATTGTGCATATTTTCAGTAAAATATAGAGAATAGTTTATTTCTTATTATGTTTTAAACTATAATGTGACTTATAAAGCTAGTAGCATAATAGAAAAAAATTGTTCTCTCATCAAAGTTCTATGAACTATTATTCAACAAAGTAGTATATAATTTTGAGTATTATAGATTAATATTGAACATTTAAGACATTATATGTTCATAGCTTTAAAATCAGTTGCTGCTCAAAATTATAAGTATGACTATTAAAATAAATGCTTTAAGATAGACTAGTACATTTTTTGTATTTTTATATGTTTTATATTTGTAATACTTCTGAATTCTCTGTAAAATTGTCACCTTAATAGAATTTAGAGGTTTACCGCTTAGGAACATTTTTTGTCTCTTGCCTTTTTGTTTCTTTTCATAGCACCTCAGTAAAGAAGGTTGGTAAGGTATTATTGTCATTTTTGAGCAAATGAATAATCTAATTCCTGATAAACCAAAAAATTAAATAACTTAATGCATAAACTGCAAATACGTATCTTGAATTCAGTTTGAATTTAAAGTTGGGGAAATTTAAATTAAGTCTACTAATGACCAAATGAGACTGAGAGAAAAATCTGAAAAATAACAGCTAACAACTAGAATGATATTGATAATAGAGGTATCTCTGAGAAATTGCTATCAGTCAATAAGAGTATCTATATATCTATTTATGCATAATGCTAATGAGGGGGAACTATCATTGTTTTCATTCAATAAGTGTATTAATCCTGTCTCATGCTGCTATAAAGAACTGTCCAAGACTGAGTCATTTATAAAGGAGAGAGGTTTAATTGCCTCAAAATTCTGCAGGGTTTGGGAGGCCTCAGGGAGCTTACACTCATGGCAGAATGGGAACCAAACATGTCCTTCTTCACATGTCAGCAGGAAGGAGAAGAATAGAGTACCCAGCAAAGGGGAAAGGCCCATATAAAACTATCAGATTTTGTGAGAACTAACTCACTATCACGAGAACAGGGTGGGGGATACCCTTTCCATGATTCAGTTATCTCCACTTGATCCCTTCCACAACACATGGGGATTATTGGAACAACAATTCAAGATGAGATTTGGGTGGGGACACAGCAAAACCATATCAATAAGAAAATTGTTGTTTAGAAGATTTAAGTAATTTGCTGAGGAACTAAGATTCAAGTTAGTACTGGCTAACTATAGAGCCAGAGAACAACTATTAAAGCCAGTGATAAAAGTAGCTCCATTTTAACTTCAATTTTCAATGTCAATAGTTTCAATTAAATAATTCATTTAAATGCATCCTAAAAAACACTATACTCTTGTCTGGGCACAGTGGCTCATGCCTGTAATCCCAGCCTTTTGAGAAGCTGAGGCAGGTGGATCATGAGGTCAGGAGTTTGAGACCTGTCTGGCCAACATGGTCAAACCTGTCTCTCCTAAAAATACAAATATTAGCCAGGTGCAATGGTGCATGCCTGTAGTCCCAACTACTAGGGAGGCTGAGGCAGGAGAATTGCTTGAACCTAGGAGGTGGAGGTTGCAGTAATCCAAGATTGCACCACTGCACTCCAGTCTGGGCCACAGAGTGAAACTCTTTCCAAAAAAAAAATAATAATAATAATAATGATAAAAAAACACTAATACTCTTTAAGTATAATACATATGATATTAAAATATATACTTCTTTGCATTGTTTATGTTCTTATTTCCTTACAATGTCAAAATCTTGACTAATTTCATTAATACTTTTAGAAATATGGTGAAAGTACAGAAATACAAACATAGTATGTCATAATCATAGTCCCTGAATAAAAATATGTATTTGGAAAATTGTACAGTGAAAGTACAATAAAACGCCAAGCAGGGTATTACAAGACAAAGTCACCATAGAGACATTTATAACTAGTCATGTATCCAGTATAATCTGAGACTAGCTTAAAAAAAAAAGATAAGGCTTTCATTTGAGGTAATCTTTATTATTATCCAAAATTGAAATTCCAAAATAAAAAAATGAAGAGATGTTGGATTTTATTGGAAACTTTTTCTTTGTCTATTGAGATGATCATAAGATTTTTGCTTTTAATTCTGTTTATATGTCGAGTCACATTTATTGATTTGCATACGTTGAAACAGTTTTGCATCCCAAGGATAATGCCTACTTAATTGTGGTGTGTTAACGTTTTGATGTGCTGCTGGATTTAGTATGCTAATATTTTATTGAGGATTTTTGTGTCTATGTTCATCAGGGATATTGGCCTGTAATTTTATTTTTTGTGTGTGTGTTTTTTGCCAGGTTTTGCTATTGGGCTTATGTTGACTTTTCAGAATGAGTGAGGAAGGAGCTCTTCCCGGCATTGAAGGAAGATATCTCAAAATAGTAACAGCCATCTATGACAAACTCACAGCCAACATTATACTGATGGCAGTGGCAGTCACCACAAAGAAAAGCAGGCTGCAGCAGGAGAGGTGCAGCTAGGACTGTGTGCTCCTGTAAGCCAGTGGGAGCTGGGGACAGGCAGAACCCCCTGCTCCCCACCCCCAACCCTGCTCCTTCTGACTTGGCAGAGTGGGAACCCTGCCTTTCTGGGTACAGCAGAATCCACCTAGGTAGCTGCGGACCTGGGCATCCTTGTGCTCTCAGGAACCTGGGAAGCCTCCCTGCTCCCACAAGCTTGGCAGTGCCTATCCCCACTACCTGGCCTCTCCTGACTCCTGACTCCTGGCTCCTGCTCTGGGGCAGAGCAAAGCTGTGGCTGATCCTGGGTGCTGTGGCAAGCCAGCCAGGTGTGCATGTGCTCAGGGTGGGCTGGTCCTGCTGCCTCAGCTCCCTCCAGGCTTTGGGCACTGAGGAGCATGGGAGGGAGGCCCAATGAGGGGCTAAAGGTGGCTCAGCACAGTCCTGTAGGCACCTCTTCGCACAAGTAGTGTGGTTACCATGAATGACATATAGATGGTGGCAGGAGGAAGACAGGGTGCTGGGTGAAAAGGAGCAAGCTCCCGGTGAAGCCCCACCTTCAAGCCAGGGAAGGCCTAAAGCCTAGGAGCTGGGTTCTGTATTCTGGGAGGAATCCACTGCCCAGAGGGAACACCAATTAGCATGCATTTTCTCCCTTCTGAATCCCATAAAAACCCCAGTCTCAGACAGACTCACAGACGCATGAGGACAACGTGCCTGCAGATAGGAGCTGCTACTCCAGGCCTCCTCTCTGCTGAGGGCTGCACTCTCGTCAGGATGACCGGCCTGTGGAAAGGAGCTACACACTTTGGGTCTCCTGAGAGCTGTACTGTGGCTCAGTAAAGCACCTCTTTGCTTTGCCCACCCTCTAGTTGTCCACATACCTCATTCTTCCTGGATGTGGTACTAGAACTCAGGCCCCACCAAGTGGTGGGACTGAAAAAGCTGTAACACAAACAGGCCTGAAACACTTCCCCCTCCTCCCCCCCACCACACACACACATTCACCATGTTGCAGGCAACAAGAAAGAGAGAAGAGCTGCACCCCTTCCAGGATCCCAGACCCAGGGACTTCCAGAGGCAAGGCTGTGACACCCTCTTTGGGGCTCTATGGTTTCTGCTGTCTTCAAGCTTTCAGGAACCAATGCTTTTTGCTCATCCAGAGGCAGGCGCCCACAGCGAAAGCTGCTTGCAGTGCATCTGATCCATCCACAGGCTTCCACAGAGCCAGCGCCTGTGCCAGCACCTGGATTTGCCTGCTTCTCTACAGCAGCTGGCATGCCTGGCTGTGCACAGTGGCCAGACTCCGCACTCACCCAGTCATGCCCCCGCCGACACTCTTTGCATGGCTCACCCTCAGCAGGCATGGGATCTGAACCGGTGGCAAGAACCAAGGGAAGCCTGCCAGGGTGAGTGGGCGGCATGAGACCAGCAGTCCCTAGTAAAGAACTTAAAAGAGACTTAGCATTTGCCCCAGCAATTTCACTACTGGTTGTATATCCAAGAGAAAAGAAACTATCCTACAAAAAGACACATGTACTTGTATGTCCATCACTGCACTATTTACAGTAGCAAAGACATAAATCAACCCAGATGCCTATCAAGGATGAACTGGATAAAGAAAATGTGGTATACAAATACCACACAATACTATGCAGCCATAAAAATGAATGAAATCATGGCCTTTGCAGCAACATAGATACAGTTGGAGGCTATAATCCTAGGCAAACTAAGAAAGGAACAAAAAACCAAATACTGCATATTCTCACTTATAAGTGTGAGGTAAACATTGAGCACACATGGACGTAAACATGGGAACAACGGACACTTCAGAAGACTAGAGGGAGAAGGATGGCAGCAGGGCTTGGAGTGAAAAACTACTTATAGGGCCCTATTCTCACTACCTAGATGATGAGGTCTGTACCTGTAACCTCAGCATCATGCAATATTCCCATGTAACAAACCTGCACATATACCCCTTTTATCTAATATAAAAGTTGAAATTTAAAAAGGAATGATATTTATGTAATTTACAATCAGAAAATAATATCACACCATAAAACTTTTTTTTGTTTGTTTTACTTGTTGTAAAATTAAGTTCCCAAATCAAGCATATCTCTTGTGTTTCTTTTTTCTTACAGTGAGACATGAATTAGATAATTTTGAAACTCTCAAGTAATACGTACTTAAGCTGGCCTGATTTTTAGTGAATACAAAGAAGAACTCAAAAACCTGTAATTCCTTTGCTCCAGGAATATAAGCAGCTTAGTTTAGTTTGAAACACAAACTGTCTTCACAGATATTTAACTACATTTATCATATGGAAAAAATTTGGTTAGGACTGAAGTAGTTTATGTGCATTCTAAAGGAGGAAGAGAGCATCAATTATTTCACAATCTTAATTTACTTAAGTCCTGGGAGCTTCTGAAATTAACCATGTATTGTTACAGATTTTCAAAGGCCTTAATATTTATTATTTTTGCGTCCTTTGATTATATTTTTCAACTATTTACCAATAAAATGAATCCACATAATAATGTTTATTTCGGGGAAATGTGTGGGCTTAGTCAATTCTCATTTCTCTTTCATGTGTCATGAAATATATTGCTATTATAAAACAATGTGATTATTTAAATTTTTCATTTTACAATCATTAGGTGAAAAAAATATAGCTCTATATTTTTTACTTTGTATATGAACCTGAATTGTGTTTCATGGGGTGTCCTAAGCATTACATTATAAATCAGGGGGGGAAAAACTTTACCAGAAATATCGAACTTATACATTTAGAAAATACAAACTTTACTCCATATTTAAAACAAATTGTTAACCATTATTTAAATTTCAAGTAATCTTTTCTGGTAGCACCATTTTAATTAAAGGCCACTGTGAACATCATTAATTTTATGGATTTTTACTTTGTGCATATAGACAACTGACCAAATGTCAAATTTCAAAGGATGTTGTTCCACGTATTTCTCAAGTCTTTAGTGTTTTAAGTTTGAAATTAGATACCTAAACCTGCACTAAGCTGCCAGTTTAGCTTGGTTGACATTAGTTGAGAGTGGACATATGTTACCTGTCCAAAACTCAAAGGGGCATTGTTTACTTGAAGTGCATGATTTCTTCTCCTCAGGGTCTTCTATTGTTCTTAGTTTACCAGTGTCGGTTACCTCTGTTGATTTTTGAGTAGAATGTGTTTTCTGCATGTGGTATATGGGATGTTCTGGACATGTCTGTTGGTTCCTTTTGCTCTAGAATGTAGATGAAATTCCATGTCTCTATATAGATTTTCTGTCTAGATGATTTGTCCACTGCTGAAAGTGGAATATCGAACTCCCTCACTATTATTGTGTTTCAAGTTGCCTCTTCCTTCAGATCTATTAATACATGCTTTACATATTTAGGTACACTTATGTTGGGTGTGTATATTTACAATGATTATATGCTTTTGCTAAACTGAATCCATCGTTATTATCAAATAACTTTACCTCTTTTCACAGCTTTTGACTTAAAGTTTATTTTATTTAAGTATAGCTATTACTGATTACTTTTGTTTTCCATTATCATGTAGTATCTTGTTCCATCCCTTCACTTTTAGTCTATATGTATCTTTACAGGTTAAGTGAATCTCTTGTAAGCAGCACGTAGTTTGCAGCTACATTTTTATTCATTCAGCCACTGTTTTTATTAGATAATTTATCTCATTTACATTCAAAGTAATTACTGATAGATAAGGACTTAAAACTGTTATTTTGTTGTTTTCTAGTTGTTTCATACATAATTTATTTGCTTTTCTTCCTTACTGTCTTCCTTGTGGCTGTATGTCTTTTCTTTAGTGATATGTTTGATTCTTTCTTTTTTTACTTTGTTGTGTATCTATCATAGATTTTTGCCTTGGATTTGGATAAAATGAGGCTTACAAAAATTTTTCTTGTTATAACAAGTCTTTAAACTGATAACTTAATTTTGATCACGTAAAAATGACACATTTACTTCACTCTCACCATCATGTTGAATTTTTGATGTCACAATTTGTACCTTTTTACATTGCATATCCCTTAACAAATTATTGTAGCATTTTAATAGGTTTGTATTTAACCTTCAGATTAAAGTTATAAGTGATTTATATAACAGCATTATAGTGTTAAAGTATTCTGAATTTAACTCTGTACTTACTCTTACCAGTGAGTTTTATACTTTCAGATTTTTTCGTTATGCGTTAGCATATTTTATTTCAGCTCAAATAACTCCTTTCAGCATTTCTTATAAGACAGGTAATGTTCCCCCTGAGCTTATTTCCCTGGGAAAATCTCTTTGTGTCTTTTATTTTTGAAGGACAGATTTGCAGGGTATAATATTATTGGTTGTCATATGCTTTGCTTTTTCCTTCAGCAAATGTCACTCTCCCCTATCCTCTAAGATTTCTGCTGAGAACTCTGCTGCTAGTCATATTTGAATTCCCTTATATGTGATTTGCATCTTATTTTCTTGTTTTCAGGATCCTCTCTTTGCCTCTGATTTGTAACAGTTTTATTATAAAATGTCTTGGGATAGTATTATTTGAATTGAATCTGATTAAAAACCTCTAACCTTCCTGTACATGGATATGTATATCTTTCCCTAAGTTTGAAAGTTTTCTGCTACTATTTATTTTAATAAGCTTTTACATCTTTATCTTTGTCTTCCACTTCTTTAACTGCTATTACTCAAGCATTTGCTTTTCTGAGGCTATACCATTAATTCCTTAATCTTTCTTCATTCCTTTTTATTCTCCTCCTTTTTTTCCCTCTGAAGGTACACTTTAAAATCCCCTTTTTGAATTGACAGTATTTTCTGCTCAGTCCATTTTGCTGTTGTTGATGCATTCTGTTGCAGTTCTCATTTTGTTCATTGTATTTCTCAGCTCCAATATTTCTGTTTGATTTTTATAAGTATTATTTCAATCTCTCCATTAAATTTTTTGTTCTGTTAATGTACTGTTTTTCTCATTTTATGGAATTATTTCTCTATATTTTATTGAAGTTCGCCGAGCTTCCTTAAAACGGTTATTTTGAATTATTTGTCAGTCAATTCATAGATCTCCACTTTTTTGGAGATAGACACTGTCACCTTATTTTGTCCATTTGGTCATGTCATGTTTATCTGATTATTCTTGGTCCTTGTGATTATATGCAGATGTTTGCACATACAATGAAGTAGGTGCTATTCCAGTCTTCACAGATGGACTTTGTCTGGGAAAGCCCTGGAGCAGGTATGGCACTAAGAAGCGCCAGAAGTGTGGGACAGCTGTGTATGGACTGATGCTGCAAGAAGCCTGGTACCCATTACAGCAGCCACGCCACTATGGTGGGTCAGAAACCTGGGGCAGGTGCAGCTAATAGAGCACTGGTCTGTACCAGAAGCCTAGGGCTACTGAGAGCTGCCGACCACTGAGGGTTCTCTGGAGCCCAGGACCACTGAAATCAGCCCACCAGGAATGCAGCATGGATATTGAGCCTATCATACAAGCCTGAAGTATTGGGCTGTGTGGTTCTGTCTGGTACTAGGGCAAGTCTAGAGGTTTTGTCCATAGATAGTGTCCTGAAATATGTGGGCATAGGGATCTTTCCAATGCTGGATTTTACTGTGTTGATCCAGTGTTGGCAAAGTAACTGTGTTCATTTTCCTCTTCCCTTCAAGTGGAAGATATTACTCACCACTTTGTACTGAATGTGCTTGAGGAAGAGGTAATGCAGGTAATGTAAATCTGCCTTTCCAACTCCTTTCAATGTATCTTTTCTTATTATTGTGCTGCAGCTAGGTTTTGTGATCTCTCACTTGGTTTTCTGAATGCTTGTGAAGGTAATTTAGGGTGTGGATAATTGCTCAAAGTGATATTTCTGTGAGGAGATAATCACTGAAGAGCTCCCTCAAAATCATAAGTCATGTCTTAATCATCTTGTGTCTGTGCTTTGTTTCTGCCTTATGCCTGGGATAGTATCTACTGTAGCAAAGTCCCTGTCCTGCTATGGGAGTCATTTCCCTATTGGTAGCACTGATCCCTAAGAGAATTATGTAAAAGTACAAGGAAATGTGAACAGATATATCCTATTGTCATGACTGAATGTAGAGCCTCCTTTTTATATCTCTTTCGATGCCAACTATTAGTACCACCAAATCCTAAAAGCTAGGCTTTGTGACACTTGAGCTTCTGTCTTCACTTTCTAAGTTGAGACATCATGCCTGACTGCAAGTTCTGGCATTTCTATGCTTTCTCCAGCTAATGTCTAACATGTTAATGATTTTAATAATTTTACAATTTAATTTAAAAATGTTAGCATTCAGCGTGCCAAGTTTAAATCAATACTTTATGTATCTCAAAAAGTCCTGTTTTCTTCTCACTATCCAAATGTATTTTTGAATCCTGACTTTACACAAATCAGATTAATTAAATTAGGGCATGAAACATACAACCCCCAATACAGCAGGGTCAATTAAAAATATATTTAAAAATATAAAACATCTATTTTTATACTTTATAAAAATATGATTTTTTAATGTTTTTTAGCTGTTTTAAATATATATATATATATACACACACATATATATATATATTTTTTGAGACGGAGTCTTGCTCTGTCACCTAGGCCGGAGTGCAGTGGCGCGATCTCTGCTCACTGCAAGCTCCAACCCCCAGGTTCACACCATTCTCCTGCCTCAGCCTCCCGAGTAGCTGGGATTACAGGCACCCACCACCACGACCAGCTAATTTTTGTGTGTGTGTGTGTGTGTTTTTAGTACAGACGGGGTTTCACCATGTTAGCCAGGATGGTCTCGATTTCCTGACCTCGTGATCTGCCCATCTCGGCCTCCCAATGTGCTGGGATTACAGGCGTGAGCCACCGCACCTGGCCAATATTTATATTTTTTATTATACTTTATGTTCGAGGGTGTATGTGCACAACGTGCAGGTTAGTTACATATGTATACATGTGCCATGTTGGTGTGCTGCACCTGTTAATTCGTCATTTACATTAGGACATTAGGTATATCTCCTAATGTGATCTCTCCCCTCTCCCCCCATCCCACGACAGGCCCCAGTGTGTGATGTTCCCCTTCCTGTGTCCAAGTGATCTCATTGTTCAATTCCCACCTATGAGTGAGAACATGCAGTGTTTAGTTTTCTGTTCTTGGGATAGTTTGCTGAGAATGATGGTTTCCAGCTTCATCCATGTTCCTACAAAGGACATGAACTCATCCTTTTTTATGGCTGCATAGTATTCCATGGTGTATATGTGCCACATTTTCTTAATCCAGTCTGTCATTGATGGACATTTGGGTTGGTTCCAAGTCTTTGCAATTGTGAATAGTGCTGCAATAAACATACCTGTGCATGTGTCTTTATAGCAGCATGATTTATAATCCTTTGGGTATATACCCAGTAATGGCCTGACTGGGTCAAATGGTATTTCTAGTTCTAGATCCTTGAGGAATTGTCACACTGTCTTCCACGATGGTTGAACGAGTTTACAGTCCCACCAACAGTGTAAAAGCGTTCCTATTTCTCCACATCCTCTCCAACACCTGTTGTTTCCTGATTTTTTAATGATTGCCATTCTAACTGGTGTGAGATGGTATCTCATTGTGGTTTTGATTTGCATTTCTCTGATGGCCAGTGATGATGAGCATTTTTTCATGTGTCTGTTGACTGCATAAATGTCTTCTTTTGAGAATTGTCTGTTCATATCTTTTGCCCACTTTTTGATGGGGTTCTTTTTTTCTTGTAAATTTGTTTTAGTTCTTTGTAGGTTCTGGATATTAGCCCTGTGTCAGATGAGTTGATTGCAAAACTTTTCTCCCATTCTGTAGGTTGCCTGTTCACTCTGATGGTAGTTTCTTTTGCTGTGCAGAAGCTCTTTAGTTTAATTAGATTCCATTTGTCAATTTTGGCTTTTGTTGCCATTGCTTTTGGTATTTTAGACATGAAGTCCTTGCCCATGCCTATTTCCTGAATGGTATTGCCTAGGTTTTCTTCTAGGGTTTTTATGGTTTTAGGTCTAACATTTAAGTCTCTAATCCATCTTGAACGTCTCAGCCCAAAATCTCCTTAAGCTGATAAGCAACTTCAACAAAGTCTCAACATACAAAATCAATATACAAAAATCACAAGCATTCTTATACACCAATAACAGACAAACAGAGAGCTAAATCAGAAGTGAATCCCCATTCACAATTGCTTCAAAGAGAATAAAATACCTAGGAATCTGACTTACAAGGGATGTGAAGGACCTCTTCAAGGAGAACTACAAATCACTGCTCAATGAAATGAAAGAGGACACAAACAAATGGAAGAACATTCCATGCTCATGGATAGGAAGAATCAATATGGAAACTGAACAACCTGATCCTGGATGACTGCTGGGTAAATAACGAAATGAAGGCAGAAATAAAGATGTTCTCTGAAGCCAGTGAGAACAAAGACACAACATACCAGACACAAACAAATGGAAGAACATTCCATGCTCATGGATAGGAAGAGTCAATATCATGAAAATGGCCATACTGCCCAAGGTAATTTATAGATTCAATGCCATCCCATTAAGCTACCAATGACTTTCTTCACAGAATTAGAAAAAACTACATTAAAGTTCACATGGAATCAAAAAAGAGCCCACATTGCCAAGACAAACCTAAGCCAAAAGAATAAAGCTGGAGGCATCATGCTACCTGACTTCAAACTATACTACAAGGCTACAGTAACCAAAACAGCATGGTACTGGTACCAAAACAGAGATATAGACCAATGGAACAGAACAGAGCCCTCAGAAATAATACCATGCGTCTACAACTATCTAATCTTTGACAAAACTGACAAAAACAACAAATGGAGAAAGTATTTCCTATTTAATAAATGGTGCTGGGAAAGCTGGCTAGCCATAAGTAGAAAGTTGAAACTGGATCCCTTCCTTTATGTTTTAAATGTAATAAATTTATTTGTATTATATATAACTAAGATATATATTTTTAGGTGGTCATCATAAGGAAATTGCCAAGATTGTAGAATTGACTTGTATTTTGGCCCTTCTCTCCTACATACTGTGAGATTTGAATTGTCATTTTACTACTCCAAAATTCAATATCTGCTGTAATATGGATAAGGAGACTTGCATAAATTATTTTATAAAAATATCTGTTTTCAAATAAATTAATGGATAGAAAATTCTATGAAAAATATAAATTATTAACCAAGATTAAATTTTAGATTAACAGTGGTTCTCTAGTACCTTCAGCTTAATTACTATTAATGAAATTTTATTTCATGTCAATAAGATATAAAATGAGCATAATACTACGTAAACTAAAAAATCCTAGTGACGATAGGCTCTTAATTTAGGAGTTACGACTTTTCTGTACTAAATATTCTAATTTGTAACCTCTACCACACACATACTGTTTATAAATTAAAACTCTTTTGTTCTGAACAATGGTATCTAAAATAAAGTTCTCTCAACCCAAGACTCTAAGTTATGGCATAAATGAAAATATTTTGAGCCATGAGTCATGTTTAGAAAAAAAAACAAAACACAGTTTTAAAAAATTAAGCAACAACTGTGTTGATGTGATATGCAGTAAAAAATTGATTATACCTTTCCACCCCCCCAACCCCGAAAAGTACTGCAGATCAATTCTATTTAACTAGATGGCTAAGTGTCTAGCTACCTATTATCTTACGTGGTGATAGTTCACACTGTACTCGGTAGAAGTCTGTCAAATCTGCTGTTTGTGGTTGAGCCTTGCACAGCTGGTGCAACAGAAGATTAAGTTAACCCAACACTAAACTGAATGATTGATGGCCAAGGTTTTCAAATAGCAAAGTGCAGTTTTGTTACATAATTACCAGAATTATATGCAGCACTATATCTATTCCTGACTATAAATTGAAGGGTTGTTCTGTCTGAGTTATGAAAGAAATTATAAACCAATTTGTGGAAACAACATCTGTTGTGAATGGGCAAAAAGCTCTAGTAAGAAAGGAATTTTTTTCCTTCTGCTTTGTAGCTATTTATAAAATCAGGAAAGTATAAAAGAATTTTTTTCTTAGAGTACTTTACAAAAATATTTATGTCTGCACTTCTGTATTATGTAAAAACACTATGGTACATTTTTGTTATGCCCCCAAAAGAAGGAATAAAGTAAAATATTAACTTTCCTATAGATGTTTTTCCTTTTAACTTGTTATACAATAAACCATTAATTTTATTAAATTTTACATGTGATGCAATACATTTTTATCTTTTCTAAAACATTCCAGCTCTTAGAACACAAGAAAAATATTACAGATATTTGACCATTTCTTCACAAGAAGGACAATAAATAAATTATTGCCCTAAAAACCCATATGCTATTTCTAAATCAGTTCCTTTGAAATCACATTTCTTTCGAACCACTCCTGCAAATTCTAACAATCCTGCAAGCCTCATTTTAAATAAGATTTCTTCCTGGGATTGGGTGAATTGAGATTGGCGTAAAACATAAGAGACAGGAGATGAAGGTCTTGGCCAAATTAAGGAATGCATGTTTTATCTAGAAGTCTTCATTATTGTCTTACACACTGTTCAGGCAAAATAACAGATGTCTGTGGGTCTCTTGACTGTCCGTTGGCAGTATTTAATTGGTAGAAAATTTTCACAGATGTCTCTGAAATTACTCTTATTTAGTGATACCTTCCTCTTTATCATAATTAAAAACAAGTCTATATGTGTGGGAATTTGGTTGTCAATCTATATTCCAGGTACAAACTATAATCCCGATTAAAACACAGTAATATTGAACATGATGGCTAATGTTACACATCATTTTGGCTAGGCTGTGGCAACTCAAACAGTTGATTGAATGCTATTCTAGATGTCATTGTAATATCTTTTAGAGAAGACCATTGAAATCAGTAGACTTAGTTAAGCAGGTTTCATTCCATAATGTGTGAAGCATTGTCTAGCTAATTGAAGACTTTAAGAGAAAAAAGCTAGTTTTCTAGATGAAGAGGGAATTCCGCCTTCTGATTGATTTTGGTTTCAAACTTCAAGATCACACTTCCCTGGGTCTCCAGCCTGCCAGCATGCTCTGCAAATTTAATACTTGCCAATCAATTAAGCCAATTGCTTAAAATCAATCTCTTTCTCTGTCTCTTTGCCTCTGTCTCTCTGTCTCTGTCTCTCTGCTTCCCTGTCTGTGTGTTCACATCCTATTAGTTCTAATTCTCTGACTAACATATTGAGCAAATGTTTAATTTCTAGCATTTATAAGATTCTGAACTGAGATGAAATGATATGCAGAGTGCAAAAACAAAAAGTTTGTATTTTTTCTATTTTTTGGTTACTACTAATGTCTCAATATTTTTGGACATTGAGATAATCTACCAATTTTATTCTAATCTTCACATTTATACTTGTGAAGTGTGTATGCATGTGTGTGTGTGTTTTATATCATACAATTCCATGTAATTTGTTTTTGTATCCAATGACATACTCAATATACCAAAGAGTTTGATTAACACAAGAATCCTTTTTTCTTGCCCCTTTCCTGTCACATTCTCCTCCTTTCCCTCAACCCCTTACAACTACTGATATGCTCTTCATTTATAAAAATATAATACAAAATATTATACAAATGTAATCATAGAGTATATAACACTTGGGATTAGCATTTTTCACTGAGAATAATTATTTGGAGATTGATTTAGATGGTTGCATGTATCAATAGTTTGAACCTTTTTATTGATAAGTAGTATTCTATAGTATGTGGTACCATAGTTTATCTGTGTGCTACATACCGCAGTGGAGTCATTCATCTGTTGAAGGACACTCAGCTTGATTCCAGTGTTTGACTGCCCTGAATAAAGCAATTGTGAATATTCATGTACAGGTTTCATTTCTCTGTGATAAATGCCCAACAGTGTAACTGCTGGGTTACATGATAACTACATGTTTAGTTTTGCAACATATCACAAAATTATTCCCAAGAATGATTCATTGCCACCATCAATATATAATCAATTTCTCGACATCCTTATCATCATTTTGCGGCATTACTATTTTATGTTTTAGCCTTTCTGATACATGTTTAGTAATATTTCATTGTACTTTTAATTTGCATTTTGCTGAAGGCTAATGATGTTGCAAATCTTTTTATTTTCTTATTTACCGTCCATCTATCTTCTTTATTGAAATGTTTCTTTTTGTCTTTTGCTCTGTTTTTTAACTTTTCAGTTTCGAGAGTTGTTTGTTTTAGTGACTAGTCCTTTTTAAATATATGGTATGAAAATATTTTTTTCCATTCTTTGCCTTTTTCATTGATGTTACATGGTCTTTTATGGAGAAATGTTTTAAATTGTCTCTATTCATCTATCTAGGCTCTTATGGATTGTGATTTTGTTTTGCAGTCCAAGAACTTCCCCAGGCACGGTGGCTCATAACTGTAATCCCAGCACTTTGGGAAGCCGAGGCGGGTAGATCATTTGAGGTCAGGAGTTCGAGACTAGCCTGGCCAAAATAGGGAAACTCTGTCTCTAATAAAAATACAAAAATTAGCTGGGTGTAGTGGTGCATGCCTGTAATCCCAGCTATTTGGGAGACTGAGGCAGAAGAAGCGCTTGAGCCTGGGAGGCGGATGTTGTGGTATGCCACTGCACTCCAGTCTGGATGACAGACTGAGAACCTGTCTCAAAAAAAAAAAAAAAAAAAGCTTACGGTCTTGGCCTAGACAGACGACATCCTCCTAGGTTTAAAGAAAATTAAATCTTTTTATTTAAATCTATGATCTATATAGATCATATATATATATATATATACCTCTCATATATACCTCTCTATGTATATATATGTATATGTGTCCATATATATATATTCTATATAAAAATTGATTATATATTGATGATGGCGATGAAAGAATATATAGAGCCACTCTGGGGAATGATTTTGAGATATTTTGTAAAACTATACATATATATACATCTCCCAAAATGCTGGGATTACAGGCATGAACCACTGTGCCTAGTCAAGGTCTTTGATTTATTTCATGCCTTCTAAAAGTTTCAAGATGCAGATCCTGTACTTGTTTTATTTTGTTAAATGCATACTCAAGTAATTTATTTTAAAATATTTGTTTGTGAATATGATTTTATTTAATTTAATTAAATTTATTTATTTATTTATTTATTTATTTTTTGAGACGGAGGCTCGCTCTGTGGCTCAGGCTGGAGTGCAGTGGCACCATCTTGGCTCACTGCAAGCTCTGTTTCCCAGGTTCACGCCATTCTCGCCTCAGCCTCGCGAGGAGCTGGGACTACAGGCGCCCGCCACCACGCCTGGCTAATTTTTTGTATTTTTAGTAAAGACGGGGTTTCACCGTGTTAGCCAGGATGATCTCGATCTCCTGCCCTCGTGATCTGCCCGCCTTGGCCTCCAAAAGTGCTGGAATTAGAGGCGTGAGCCACTGAGCCAGGCCTATTTGTAAATATTATTGTATTTTTTTCAGTGTCCACATAATCATTGTATGTGGAAATAAAAGTTATGTCTTTTGTTGAATTTGCAGTCTGTGACTATGATAAACTTGTTAGTTCCAGGAAAACTTTTTCTTTTAAAATTTCTGGCTTTTTCTCCTAAACAATCATGTCATCTAAAAATATTATAATTTTCTTTCTTCTTTTCTGATATGTATACCTTTTATTTCCTTTACTTTCCTATTGCACTACCTAGATTTCCAGTATAATGTAGAATAAGAATTGTGAAATAGACATGCCATGAATACCTTGTCCTTAATCTTAGGGAGAAAATATTCTGTCGTTCACCATCAAGACAATGTTAACTATAGACTTTTTATAGCTGTTTATTATTAAGTTGAAGAAGTTTACATTATTTCCCTAGGCTTCTGATAGTTTTTTTTCTTAATAATAAAGGATTGTTAAATTTTGTTAAATGTACTTTTGTGTTAATTTATATATAATAATTATTTTTCTTATTTAGCTTGTTTATATGCTATATGCTTAAATATATGATTTATTTACATGATAAATAAAACAACTGAATTTTGAATGATCAGCTAACCTGGCACACCTGGAATAAATAACATTTGGTCATGGTATATAGTTATTTTTATATTGTTGCATATTTATTGGAAATAGTTAATATTTTATTTAGAATTTTGCATCTAAGTTCATGATAATTTTAGTTTGTCTATTTCCTTTTTTGTATACTCTTTGTATGGTTTTGACCTCTGGAATATACTGGTTGCATAAAATGACGTGGGAAGTTCTTCCTCATATCTAATTTCCTGGAAATAATTGTAGACAATTTGTGTAATTCTTCTTTATATGTTTAGTATAATTCTGGAGTGACACCATCTGATTATTTTTCTTGGAAGCTTTGTAATAAAAATTTAATTCCTTTTAATGGTTATTGGACTATTCACATTATCTATAAAATATGTTGAGTCTCGGTTATTTGTGGCTGATATGGTTTAGAATTTGTCCCTACTCAAATCTCATTTAAAATTGTAAACCCCAGTGCTGGAGATGGCGCCCAGTGGGAGGTTGTTAGATCATGAGGACAGATTTCCCCCTTGCTCTTCTCATGATACTGAGTGAGTTCTCATGAGATCTGGCTGTTTAAAAGTAGGTAGCACCACCCCATTTGCTCTCTTCTTCCTGCTCCAGCTATGTAGGCTGTGCCTCCTTCCTCTTTGCCTTCTGCCATGATTGTAACTTTCCTGAGGCCTCCCCAGCCATGTTTCCTGTACAGACTGAGGAACTGAGAGTTAACTAAACCTATTTTCTTTATTAATGAACCAGTCTCAGGTAGTTCTTTATAGCAATGTGAGAACGGCCTAATACAGAAAATTGGTACCTAGGAATAGAGCATTGCTATAAAGATACCTGAAATTTGGAAGCAGCTTTGGAACTGAGTAATCGGCAGGCGTTAGAACAGTTTGAAAGGCTCAGAGAAAGACAGGACGATGAGGGAGATTTTGCAACTTCCTAGAGACTTGTAAAATTGTTGTGACCAAAATGCTGATAGTGATATGGACAATAAAGTTCAGTCTGAGGTGGTCTCAGATGGAGATGAGGAACTTAGTGGAATTGGAGTAAAAGTGTCTCTTTTTGTGTTTTAGCAAAGAGACTGGTGGCATTGTGCCCTTACCCTAGAGATCTGTGGAACTTTGAACTTGAGAGAAATGAATTAAGCTGTCTGGTGGAAGAGATTTCTAAACAGCAAAGCATTCAAGAGGCTTATTCTGAAAGTATTCGGTTATGAGTGTTCACAAAGAGATGATTTGAAATTTGAACTAATGTTTAAAAGGGAAGCAGAGCATAAAGGGTTGGAAAATTTGCAGTCTGACCATGATCCCAGCTACTCGGGAGGCTGAGGCAGTAGAATCACTTGAACCCAGGAGGTGGAGGTTGTGGTGAGCCAAGATTGTGCCATTGTACACCAGCCTGGACAACAAGAGTGAAACTCCATCTAAAAAAAAAAAATAGAGGCCAGGCGCGGTGGTTCAAGCCTGTAATCCCAGCACTTTGGGAGGCTGACATGGGCGGATCACAAGGTCAGGAGATCGAGACTATCCTGGCTAACACGGTGAAACCCCATCTCTACTAAAAAATACAAAAAAACTAGCCGGGAGAAGTGGCGGGCACGTGTAGTCTCAGCTACACGGGAGGCTGAGGCAGGAGAATGGCGTGAACCCGGGAGGCGGAGCTTGCAATGAGCTGAGATCCGGCCACTGCACTCCAGCCCCGGGCGACAGAGCGAGACTCCGTCTCAAAAAAAAAGAAAAAAAAAAAAAAAAAAGAAAGAAAACCCATTTTCGGGGGAGGAATTCAAGCCAGCTGCAGATATTTGCATAAGTAAAGAGGGGCCTGAATGTTAATAAGTAAGACAATGGAAAAAATGCCTTGAAGACATTTCAGAGACCTTCACAGCAGCCCTTCCCATCACAGGCCTTGAGGCCTAGAAGGGAAGAATGGTTTTGTAGGCCAGGCCAGCCCAGGACCCTGCTGCCCTGCTCAAACCTGAGGACACTACTCCCTGCATCCCAGCCACTCCAGCTTCAGTCATGGCTAACATTCCAATGCTCCAACAGATCAAGCTGTAAGCCTTGGGAGCTTTCATGTGGGTGCACAGAGGACAAGAGGACAAGAGTTGAGGCTTGGGAACTACTGACTCAATTTCAGAGGATGTATGGAAAAGCCTGGATGTCCAGGGAGAAGTTTGCTGCATGGGCAGGGTCTTCACAGTGTACCTCTACTAGGGTAGTGCAGAGGGGAAATGTGGGGTTGAAGCCCCCACACAGAGTCTTCACTCGAGCACTGCCTAGGAGAGCTGCGAGAAGAGGGCCACTATCCTCCAGAACCCAGAATAGTAGACCCACTAACAGCTTGCATCATGTGCCTAGAAAAATCTCTGCACTAAAACCCAGTGCACAAAAGCAGCTATGGAGCCTGTACCCTGCAGAGCCACAGAGGAGAAGGTGGCAAAGGCCTTGGGAGCTCACCTTTGCATCAGTGCAGCCTGGATGTGAGACATGAAGTCAAAGGAGATGATTTTGGAGCTTGGAGATTGAATGACTGCCCTGCTGGGTTTTGGACTCACATGGGGCCTGTAACCACTTTGTTTTGGTTTACTTCTCCCTTTTGTAACAGGTATATTTACCCAATGCCTGCCTGTACCTGCATTGCATCCTGGAAGTAACTAACTGGTTTTTGGTTTTGCAGGCTAATAGACAGAAGAGATTTGTATCAGATGAAACTTTGGACTGTGTACTTTCAAGTTAATGTTGAAATGAGTTAAGACTTGGGGGACTGTTCAGAAAGGATGATTGTATTTTGCACGGTGAAAAGCAGAATGATATGATTTGGATTTGTGTCCCTGCTTAAATCTCCTGTCAAATTGTAATACTCATTGTTGGAAGAGGGGCCATGTGGGAGGTGATTGGATAATGGGGGTGAATTTCCCCCTTGCTGTTCACATGATCGTGAGTGCGTAATCATGAGATTTGGTTGTTTAAATTTGTGTAGCATCTCCTCGTTTTCTCTCTTCTGCCTGTTCAAGTCATGTAGGACATGCTTTCGTCCACTTCGCCTTCTACTATGATTGCAAGTTTCCTGAGGTCTCCCAGCCACGCGTCGGTACAGCCTGAGGAGCTGTGAGTCAATTAAACCTCTTTTCTTTATTAATTATCCAGTCTCAAGTAGTTCATTATAACAATGTGAGAATGGATTAGCACAATGGCTTTCAAGAAATTGATTCATTTCTCCTAAGATGTTTAATCATAAACCATTTTTATAGTATTCCATTATTTTTATTGACTTCAGAATTTGTCACAGTATTTCCTATTTTAATCTACATGTGGGTGATTTGTATCTTCTTTCTCTTTTCGACAGTGTTTATAGAAGTTTATCAATTTCATTTATTTATTTTTAGTAAATAGCTTTATTTTTAGTGAATTTCTTCTTTTTTTTCCTATTTTAATTATATTGATATCTGCTTTTATGTTTGCTATTCCCTTTTACTTTTTTGCTTTTTTTTCTAGATTATTGAGACTGCAACTTAACGTACTGATTTGAGGCCCTTTCATGTTTCTGATATAAGCATTTATTGCTGTAAGTTTTCAACACTGTTTTTGCTGCATCTCACGTATTATGATGTGCTGAAGATACATAATTGCATGTATTCATGTTTATTTTCATGATTTTTTTTCCTGATAATCTAAGTTTTCTTTTTATCATGTCATTTTTGTTTGAAGAACCACCTTTAGCCAGTTTTTCAGGGTAAGTCTATTAGCAACAAATTCTTTTATATTTTCTTTAAGAGTGTCTTTGCTTCAAATTCATCTCTAAAATATTACTTTACTAGATAAGAATTCTGGCTTGAAAGTTTTTTGCTTTATTCTGGTTTCCTTGGATTCAAATTAAAAATCCTTTGTTATAAAATTGGTGCCCCCATAGTTAATAACTGATTTCTCTCCTGCTTTCAACATTTTTTATGTCTTCTGTTTTCAGAAGTTTGATTTACCATGTGTCTTGGCATAGAATTCTTTGAACTGTTCCTCTTTGACATTTGCTTAATTTCTTTCTTTCTTTTTTTTTTGTTTTAATTATACTTTATGTTCTAGGGTACATGTGTACAATGTGCAGGTTTGTTACATATGTATACATGTGTGATGTTGGTGTGCTGCACCCATTAATTCATAATTTACATAAAGTATATCGCCTAATGCTGTCCCTCCCCACTCCCCCAACCCCACAATAGGCTCCGGTGTTTGATGTTCCCCTTTCTGTGTCCAAGTAATCTCATTGTTCAATTCCTACCTTTGAGTGAGGAATGCGGTGTTTGGTTTTCTGTCCTTGAGATAGTTTGCTGAGAATGATGGTGTCCAGCTGCATCCATGTTCCTACAAAGGACATGAACTCATCCTTTTTTATGGCTATATAGTATTCCATGGTGTATATGTGCCACATTTTCTTAATCCAGTCTGTCATTGATGGACATTTGGGTTGGTTCCAAGTCTTTGCTATTGTGAATAGTGCTGCAATAAACATACCTGTGCATGTGTCTTTATAGCAGCATGATTTATAATCCTTTGAATATATACCCAGTAATGGGATGGCTGGGTCAAATGGTATTTCTAGTTCTAGATCCTTGAGGAATTGCCACACTGTCTTCCACGATGGTTGAACTAGTTTACAGTCCCACCAACAGTGTAAAAGCGTTCCTATTTCTCCACATCCTCTCCAGCACCTGTTGTTTCCTGACATTTTAATGATTGCCATTCTAATGATTGTCATTCTAACTGTTGTGAAATGGTATCTCCTTGTGGTTTTGATTTGCATTTCTCTGATGCCCAGTGATGATGAGCATTTTTCATGTGCCTGTTGGCTGCATAAATGTTGTCTTTTGAGAAGTGTTTGTTCATATCCTTTGCTCACTTTTTGATGGGTTTGTCATAGTGTTGCTTAGTTTCTTAAAAATCTCTTCTGTATTTCACCAAATTTGGAAATTATTGGTCATTGGTCAAACACTCTTTCAGCCCAATTCTTTTTCATTTCTCTTTCTGAGATTTTTGTGGTAAAATATAGGGTCTTTTGTTAGGTCTTCACAGGTGCTTGAGTCTCTTCACTTTTTGTAAATCTGTTTTCTCTGTTATTGGATTGGGTGAACTCTATTGATTTTTCCTCATCTTCACCAATTTCATTGTCTGTCATTCTGTCTCTACTACTGAGTCCATGCAGCATGCTTCTTTTTAAATTTCTGTGATTATATTTTTGAAGTTCTATAATTTACTTTTGTTTTCTTTTTGATCACAACTTCTATTTATTTGCTAAGGTCTTACATGGTTGGTGGTGACATAAGGCTTCTCTAGTGTTTTCTGAGGGACTCTGGTTCCATCCTTGAGAAGAATCAACCTACTTAGGATGCCTTCCATTGTTAAATTTTGGATTAGAAAATGTCAGGCCTGCATTGCCTTCTTCCACTGGGTACTGGGACAAAAACAAAATCAAACCAAACTAAACCAACAAACAAAAAACCCTTGCTTTTATGTTATTCCTCAAGTTCTGGGGTCTCACTTCAGTTTGCATCTCTGTTTCTACCACCTAGAGTTCTTCCTTTGGTTTTCTTTTGCATTATTTCTAGGATTTATGCTTATTGGGTGAGAAAAAGAAGCAAGTCTATGCCATTGTCCAGACTAGAAGTTCCCAAAAATATTTTAAATTAAAAATTTTATATTTAGTTTTGAGAGTATCATACTAAAATACACTTTTGATTTTCAATTATTTACCTTCCATAAATTAAAACTGAAAACAAATAATGTGGCACAGATTTGTCAAAACATTGCAGAAAAATTAGAAAAGAATATTGGAGAAAATAACAAGACTTAAATCAATAGAGATATATCATGGACACAGATACATGACTAAATTTACTGTCAATGGAAATAGTCCCTAAATTAATCTACAAATTAAGGGTGATTTTAAATAAAATGTCTACATAATTTCTACAGGGTTTTTTTTAAATAAAATATAAGCTGACTTTAAAATTCAGAAAGAAGTATAAGGGTTAAGGATAGCCAGGGGAATATAGGGAATAGAAGGGAAGAAAGAAAATTAGAAAGTAGATGATAAGAAAAAGAATAAAAATAAGAAAAAGAAGGGAAATAGAAATTAAGAAGAAGGAGATACGGCAAATGATATAAGTATAGGAAGTAAAGACATCATAATTTTAAAATTTGGTATCGGTACAAGGTACATGATTTGTGAAAAATTGAGAATTTAAGAGTGCTATATCTCAGAGATGTTATTACAGTGTATTAAGAGAATATCAGTCTACTAAGTTAATGGTGCTGGAAAAATTAAATATTTTTAAAATGTATGTAATTATTATGTATTAAACATTTTATGGAAAACATGAATAGTAAGACAAACATATATAACCAACAAAAGTTTTTTTTCAGTATATGTATGTGAAGTCTTATAAATAAATTAATTTTAAAAAGAGCAAAGACACTAAAGACCACTGGGCCAAAGACATAAATAGGCACATCTCAAAAGATAGTTTCCAAAGAGACAATTGGTATATATATAAAGACGTACTCAACAGGAAAATACAAGCAAAAAAACAAT